>NC_056745.1:1143623199-1143808199 GCF_019279795.1 Protopterus annectens
AAAGTAATAATAGCCAGCAACAAGTAGACTGTGGAGAATAATAAAGTTTATTAAGACTTCATTCGACAGACCGGTTTCGGCCTGGGTTTAACCTGGCCTTCTTCAGTGTAATGAAGAAGGCCAGGTTAAACCCAGGCCGAAACCGGTCTGTCGAATGAAGTCTTAATAAACTTTATTATTCTCCACAGTCTACTTGTTGCTGGCTATTATTACTTTTTTCTGTAATTAGGAGGCATGCTTGGTTAAAGGAACAAAATCTGTCTGATTATGTCAAAGCTAAATTATTAGATGCACCATTACAGCATGATACCTTGTTTGGTGTTAAGGCAGAAGAAGTGTTAAAGAAAATGGAGGACAAAGCTAAATCTATGCAAACGGTCAAAGACTTTTTACAAGTACAGCCACCTAGGTTTAGCAGACACTGGCCTACAAAAAATTGGTCCTTTCCAGTGTCAGACAGACCTCAAAGGGGTAGATCCAGATGCCCTAGAGGCAGATCCCAGACACAAGGTTCGTACAGGTCTAAGCAATGGGGTGCCTACCTCCAAAAGTGGAGAAGACAAATCACAACCATACAGGAAACAGTCCCAATGACTTCCCCCTGCCTGCACCAAGCACTTATCTACTGGCAACACACCCTTAGGGGGAAAATAGCACTTTTTTCTCAAAATTGGCACATTATAACCCAGGACAAATGGGTTCTAGACATAGTGTCACAAGGCTACAAGTTTCACTTCCATACCTTGCCAAGGGCAAATGGTTGGCCAGACCTGCCAAAAAATCAATGGGCAGAGGCGCAAAAACAAGTCTCATCCCTCATGGACATGGGGGCTATTCAACAAGTGTGACAGCAAGAGCAGGGACAAGGGTTTTACTCAAGATTGTTCTTGGTACCCAGAAAGGACAAAGCAATGGAGACCAACACTGGACCTATCTGTTCTAAACACTTTCCTGAACATACCAAAATTCAAGATGTTGACCGTGCAGCAGCTTCTGCCCATGCTGGGCAGAAAGGCTTGGCTCATCACTTTAGACCTAAAAGAGGCATACCTGCATGTCCCAATCAGACAATCGTGCAGAAGATACCGCAGATTCAAGGCTGGTTCAAAGCATTACCAATTCTCTGCACTGCCCTTTGGCTTATCTACTGTGCCCAGGGTCTTCACAAAGTGCCTGGCACCAGTAATTGCTTTCTGCAGACAATGAAGAATACAGATATATCCTTACTTGGATGACTGCCTCATTCAAGCAGAGACCACTACAGCATCTTGCATTTGTGAAAAGACTTTTAACATGCCTAGGGTACACAGTCAACGAAAAGAAATCAAAACTAGTACCCTCTCAAGAGATAATATTCCTGGGTGCAAGCTTAAATACAACTGCCCAGATGGCTTATCTCACGCCAGACGAACAAAGGCAACTGACTATTTATTTCAAGGAAATGGCAATAAAGGCCCAATTATCTGCAAGAAAAATTCTGCAGGCTTTGGGCTTCATGGCATCCTGCATCCTACTAATTCCATATGCAAGACTGCATATGAGGAAACTTCAATGGTACCTAAAAAGTGTCTGGACACAACATTGCCACAGCCTGGAAACAATGATTACTCTCATTCCCTGCCTGCAACAGGAGTTTTGATGGTGGGCAAAGGCTTGTCATCAAAACAAGGGACAGCCATTCTCACTACCCCCAGCCAGGCAGAACCTAACAACGGATGCATCAGATTATGCCTGGGGGGCCCACATGGCAGGAAAAGGCATTCAGGGCACCTGGTCCACAAATCAAATGCATGTACATATCAATCAAAAAGAGATGCTAGCTGTTCAGAATGCCCTGACAGCCTTCAAGGACCTAATTCATCCAGGACAACTACTGATAAAGACAGACAATACCACGGTCATGTGGTACATAAGCAGGGGGGCACGCATTCTTACCCTCTTTGCAGACTAGCCATGGCTTTATGGGACACAGCATTGACTTACCAAGTTCATCTGTAGGCACAATTCCTGCCAGGAAAGGACAATACTCTGGCAGACGAACTAAGCAGAAACCTCATGGATCCCCACGAGTGGCACCTGGATCCACAAGTCTTCAGCATGATAACAAAGAAATGGGGACGCCCGGACATAGATCTATTTGCCTCCCCTCACAACTATCAACTAAAAAGATTCTGCACAAGGACTTATCACAGACAAGCATGGAAAGTGGACGCCTTATCTTTCAACTGGAAAAACCTATCAGTATATGCCTTTCCTCCACTGCCTCTCCTCACCAAGGTACTCCTAAAAGTGAGACAGGAGAAACCAAAAATGATTCTGATTGCCCCAGACTGGCCCTGCCATTACTGGTATCCAGTCTTAAGGAACTTGTCTCAATGCCCAGCCTGGACCTTACCTCAAATACCTCATCAACTGTCCCAACAAAACAGTCAGATTCTGCACAGCCAACTCAGGACTCTAAACCTGGCAGCATGGCAGATAATGTAGCCGTACAGAGCACACCTCTCAGTAAAGCTGTGATGGATGTCATTTTGGAAGCTAAATGGCTTAGTATTAGAAAATCCTATGCTGGAAAATGGAAGAGAGTTTGTGCTTGGAACCAAGCTCAAGGAACTGACACAGCTGTACCAAATATTCCTCAGATTTTGCAATACTTAACTGAGATGCTGGACAAAGGCCTATCTTTTTCATCAATTAAAATTCATGCCGCTGCCATTTCGGCTCATTACAATACAGAGCCACCACTCTTTTCTCATCCGTTATTAAGGCAGTACCTCAGAGGGGCCAAAAATTTAAGGCCTCCAAGGAGATCGCTAATGCCTGCATGGGACCTCAATTATGTCTTGGAAAAACTCACCCTACCTCCTTTTGAGCCAGCTGCTACTGCGGATATAAAGTTTTTATCTTGGAAAACAGCTCTGCTCCTAGCAATAACTTCTGCAAGACGAGTGTCACAGTTACAGGCTCTTATGGCTGTGGAACCTTTTATCATTTTTTATCCAGATAGGGTCTCTCTGAGGACAAACCCTACATTTATGCCTAAGGTGGTGTCCAGTGTAGCACTTAACCAAACTATTCATTTGCCAACTTTTTATCCAAATCCACAGAACAAGGGGGAGAAAATTCTGCATTCTTTAGATGTAGACAGACAACTTAGATTCTGTTTGGACAAAACTAAAGTTTTCAGAAAGACAGAACAATTACTAGTGGCATATGCTGCAGGATCACAAGGAAAGGCTATCTCCAAGCAGACTATTTCAAAGTGGATAGGTCACTGCATTCGTTTCTGCTACTCTCAGCATGGCAAGCCAGTGCCTAAGGACATTAGGCCACATTCAACCAGAGCTGCAGCCACTTCTGCAGCCTTTCTCAGGGGAGTACCAACCAAAGACATTTTAGAGGCTGCTACTTGGAGTTCAGTGCACACCTTTACAAAGCATTACAATCTGCCACTTTACTCTAAATCCAGAGCAGGCTTTGTCACTGCAGTTCTGCAGGGCCTCATAGCTGCTCCTAATGTTGTTTAGCTCCAGCCCCCCAACCACAGCTTTGGGACTCTACCCAAATGTAATGACTGCAACAGTGAAACACGAAGAACATAGTACAGTTGGGTACACTTACCATAAATGTAGATGTTCGAGTGTATTCACTGTTGCAGTCCAGGTTACCCACCCGCCATCCCCCTTATTTCTGCTGGAACTTATCTTTGCTTCTCTGATCTATACAACCTATGTGGTGTATTTGCTTGTAGATGAAGGTAAAGTTTATTTTGGTGCATGTATGTTTTATATATATATATATATATATATATATATATATATATATATATATATATATATAGCCTACCCTTTTTGGGGCACCTGGCATCTGGGGCAAGAAAAACTAAAGAAAATGGCGTCAGCTGCATCTTTTATACCCATGACGACCTGACGTCAAGGAAGGGGGCAACAGCAACCCTGACGTAGGACCCGAGACTTTGGAATTCAGGCCGACTGAGGGCAACCTGCCAGCAGGATTACCCAAATGTAATGACTGCAACAGTGAATACACTCAAAAATCTACATGTATGTACTATAACAGTTGTAGATTCTGATTGGGAAGATGCTGTTTTAAATCTGAAGTGTGTCATTGAGGAAGTTTTTAAACCAGGGTGCAGCATCTTGACTGATACCAATTTCAATTAGTTTCTTTTTGAGAATATGGTTGTCATTGAGGTAAAATGCCTTTGTCATGTCTATAAACAGGGCACCTGTAAGCAGGCCAGTATCAGAGTTTAACAGGATGTCATCAGTTAGGGACCAAAGTACTGCCATAGTACTTCGTCCAGGCCCAGAATCAACTTTATTTGGAGGAGAGCAGATAGTACTTCTGAATATAAGGAGAGAGTTGGGTGTAGACTATCTTTAAAGGAAGTTTGCCCTGAATTGGGAAGATGGATATTGGACAGAAATGAGAGGTGCCTTTTGGGTTGGTTTTCTTTGAGAGGTGTTTAATTGGAGCATTTTTCCAAATCTGTGGCATGATGTTTTCTGTGACACTTAGATTATATATGTGGGTTAGTTGAAGACATAGATGCTCTCTGCAATGATATATGAACCAGGGTTTATGTTGTCAGATCCAGGAGGGGTGTCAGTTGATATATTTTAAGTAGAACTGAAACTTCTTAGGGACATATACATTTGAGTGGAAGAGGGGGTTGAATGGTCATGAGGAGGGAATTGTGTGATCTGTAGGAGATGTGGAGTTTGTTGATGTGAGACTGCTAAATTCTTTAAGGAAATCTAGAGAAGGTTTTGTTGTACTACATCAAACAGCGTTTGTAGACAGGTGTCATCAGACCTCCCAACCGTCCCGAATTGCTCGGAATTTACCGAGTTTTGGGGTCCAAATGAAGGGGTGCCACGATTCCCGAGTGGCACCCCTTCATTTCCGATTTCTTTGCTTTTGTTTTTTTATTTTTTAAATTTTCGCGCTGTCGGAGCTGACGTCATCACATGTGTGATGATGTCAGCGCCGTCAGCACTACCAGCCAGTAGGAATTGAGCTCAAGAAGCTCGTGTCATCATTTCCGGCTGGCTGCGAGCAGGCGGGAAGTGCTTAGTTTGAACTGTTGCTGCCAGCAATGCTAGTTTTGAACTGTTGCTGCCGAGGATGCTGGCTTTGCTGCTTTGGACAGAAACTGCTGACTTTGGTGCTGCCTGTCGTTTCGGACAGAGAATGCTGCAGAGGGGGACTTTGTCTTTGCTTCTGCTGTATTGTTGCTGCCAAGCCGAGAGAATAGGGACTTAATCTGCTGCCATTTCGATTCGTATACTGACTAGGTAAGGAACTGTGTGTGTGATGTTGTGTGTTTGAAGTATAGTTCTGTTAAGCTGAATGGCAATTAAAGGAACTGTGTGCGTGTGTGGTGTTGTGTGTTTGAAGTATAGTTCTATTAAGCTGAATGGCAAGTAAAGGAACTGTGTGTGTGGTGTTGTGTGTTTGAAGTATAGTTCTGTTAAGCTGAATGGCAATTAAAGGAACTGTGTGCGTGTGTGGTGTTGTGTGTTTGTAGTATAGTTCTATTAAGCTGAATGGCAATTACTTCTGGCATTTGTGCTTAAGTGTAGTTCTTCTGAAAGCATTTTGTACCTAGTACTCGGCACTGTTGGCAGTCTGATACGCCAAAGTATGTTAAGAACTAAGAAGCTGTACTTGCACCCTTTGCTTTTCTCGGCAGATTTATTAATGTCGGCTGTGTGTGTGTGCAGATTTGGTTTTATTAACCTTAGCTCGGCAGTCTGCACTTAAGTGTACACTGTTTTCACATAGCCTCGTGTTGCTGTAAACAGTACTGCTGTTAGCAAAGTGATAATGACAGAATCACTGTCTCTAATATGCAGGACCTCTTCTGGCGCCTTAACTGTCTGGAGTAAGCTGTCCATATAACCCTGTTATCGACAGTAGCTGTGTAGCAAAAAAAATGTCAGTTTCCATTTCAGCTGCTAAGAGCAGTCTGTGGGTGGGGGTGGGATAAGGGGATTGGAATGGTCAGACTATACCACGTCATGCATTTCTTCACTACTTGGATGGGTACGTGGTGTTTAATGTTGTGCAAGTTTGTCAGTAGTTCCCAGTCTCTCTCAGTATTCCCCGACAGAAGGAATTTAAGGGTGCTTGACTACTAGCAAGCCTGTGAAATATGTGTGTGTCATTTTACATAGTAGATCAAATCTGCGTTTTCTTTAACTTGTCTTCTGGTTTTGCTTTAGGATTTTGCTGTCTTTAGTACGACAGAATTTGGAGGGTTGTAGTTACTAAATAATGTCTGTTAAGCAGATTCTTCTTTATAACTATGAGTGACTGATGACACATTTGTTTGATATCCCTAGCATCTGTGAATAATTAACTGTCTCTGCTTGTTAGGTCTGTTCTAAACTTTTCCTCTTAAGTTGATGCAAACCATTTTTAAACCTTTCTTTGTGACAGATCATGTAAAATAGTATGACACCTTCTGGCTTCACCTACTAATATAGTATTTTTTTTTTGTTCTCATGATATGCACTGTAAAATCAGTTTACATAGAATGTCAATGACTATAAATTTAAAATGCGCTCTAACTTAAGTCTAACAAGTGTGCTGTATTGTACAAGAAATATAATTTAATAAAGTCAGGAAGGTGTATCAAAGAACGCATGTATGTTTCTTGTTTTGTGTACAAGGGGCCTATGATTTGAAAACAGCCCAAAGGTAATCTTTATCCAACACTGGCCAGATGCATTTTCTTTGGATGTGGTGTGGGTTTTAATGCTGTTTCAATGAATGTGAGTTTCAAGGGCAGAGTCTATTTTCATTGTGAGACAGTATTGCTTTGTTTAGCAGATACTTATTCCTGTTTGTGCATTGTGCTATAAAATGTAAAAATAAAATCCAAATAGTCATTGTAGAAGTAAAGCAATATGCACACAAGTGTTTATGGTAAATGGGGTGAAATAGCCAGGTAACTGGCCATTGGAATGGCTGCAGGGGGACTCTGGTGCCATATTTTGGTTGTCTGTTCTTCAGTTTGCATTTGAAAGTTATTATCCCACAATTCCATTGGAGTGGGAGGGGTTATGTAATTATGTATGCAAATTTTACGTTAATCAGTGTACAGATTTGTACCTATTTTTCATGGGCCTTGTCCAGATTTTTGATGATTCCGGGTTGAGAGGTATGGGTGTCATGAAGAGGTTTTCTTCCTGTAAGTAAGTTACCCAGCTTTCAAAAAGTGCTTGGGGAAGTGTAAGAGGGTAATTTGTTTCTTGTTTGGAGATATATTTTTTTCCTTCTAATGGACTTCTTGGCTAGTTTGCAAGACTATAAAGAAGGTGTGGCTGCCAGTTGTGAGGGGTTCTGTTTTCAATTTTGCCATACTTCATCCTTTGGCATTAAAAGATGTTTGAGTTCAGCGGATAGCCATTCAGTTTTGGTAGTTTTATAAAGCCTGTTGATAAGTGGGATGAGTTTATCTTGGAGCTGGAGTAGGAGGTCAGTTAGACTTTCAGCTGCTGTATTAAGATCATGTAAGGAGAGTATATGGGTCCAGTTGTGGGTTGTGAGAAAGGTTCTGAGTTTGTCTAAATTTGTACTACTCTGTTTTCTGAAGTTTTTTTATATTAGTGTTTGTCTTATAGGATGGTTGACAGTTGTAAAGGTGATTGGGCAGTGGCCGCTTAGTGATGGTGGCAGAATGTTTATGTTGGAGATGAATGTTTATAATAATCAGCTCATGTGTGAGAGGGTCTATATTAGATCAGCGAATGCTTAAAAAAGTGAATGCTGATGGATTGAACTTATGTAAGCGAAAGCTTAAAATATCGACACAACAGAAACCCGAATTTTTTCCTAGGGAAAGAATTTGGTTGTCTGTTTCTATTGCTTCAGTATTTTCAGTGCTGTGGTCGAAAGTTACGGGTCGGGTTCAGGTAAGTCTGCGATTGTGTGGATGAGAGTGTTAGAGCAGGTTAGGTGAGTTAGGGTTAGGGTGTGGGTTAGGTATGTGTGCGATTGTGTGGACGTGAGGGTTAGGACGGTTTAGGTGAGTTAGGGTTAGGGAGCGGGTGAGGTGAGTGTGCGATAGTGACGGACCTTAGGATTAGGGTTTGGGTTAAGGTAAGTGGATAGTTAGTAGTGTGTGTATAGTTTTAGTGTAGGGTTAGGTGTCAGATTTTAGGTGTATGTGTGTGGATTGCTGTTTGTTTGGTGTGCTTGTGTTGTGTGTATGTGTTTTGGATCAGCGATTTTTTTTTTTTTCCCCCTAGGAAAAAAATCGCTGTTCTGACAGTTCCGAGATTGTAAGCTTTCGCTTACATAAGTTCAATCAATCAGCGTTCGCTTTTTTAAGCATTCGCTGATCTAATATAGACCCGTGTGAGATGTTTGGAGAATCTGAGGTTAGGTCTTATGAGTTGAAGGAGACCTAGGTCTGCCAGGAAAGTACCCATGTCTGATGTAAGAGGGCAAAGATGATTAAGACTTAAGTCACCTAGAATGATTGTTATTTTTGGGGCTATTATTAAAGATGCTAGTGATGAGGGATTTGAATTTATTCGGGACAGAGAGTGGAAGATAGGCTGTAGTGATCAGTAGTGGTTTGCCTTTGTGAGATGGAAATTTTAGAAGAATCCAGTTCGAACTGGAATCTGAGGTGGAGTTTCTTTGGGCAGTGATCTTTGGGTTTAGGTTATTTATGTAAATAATTAGAGACTCTCCACCTGATTGTCTGGTCTGGCATCATTGACATACTTGCAGGAGATTAGAAATTGTTGGAAGCTGGGGGAGTATTTTTTGACCCAGGATTCTGTGACTGCATGAATGTCTGGGTTGTGCTGGGAAATAAAAGCACTTCACGTGATCTAGCTTGTTTCTGATGCTGTGTGCATTGAAGAGGCACAGGCCAGTGGAGGAAGAGACTGGTTTGGATGTTGAGGGAAGGGAATTTTTGGGCCTGGGTTAAGTTTAATGTTACTCTTAAGAAGTATAAAGATTATAGAGGATAGTCAGAAGGAGGTCTTCAGTGTTTTTAGGCAGAGAAAAAATGTTTCTGAGTCTTAGTAATCATATAGAAACATAATCCTGACATTGGTGAGCAGGGGAATATGTTTAGTCTGATTGCTAGTGGGCTGTGCTGGTATGGAAGTATATAGTGACATGATATGTGGTTGTGTAAGTGTTTTATGAAGATGTTTGTTATTGTCTGTAGGAGTTAACTTGAGGGAGGTGTAGAGGAAAGATGGAAGATGTAGAAGAGGATAAGTTGTGCAAAGAGGATCATTTTACTGATTGAATGTGCGTTGTGTTTGTACAGGAAGTCGGAAGTGGGAGTTAAGACTTCCGGTAATATTGTACTACTCACTGTGATGGCAGTGAGTTAAGAAGAGGGTTCTGTGGTTTTATGGTGGTGACTTTTTAAGAGGTGTGTCTTGAGGGTATGACAGTGGGCGGATATCAGAGGAAATATATTGGGTGGCCTGGGAGTCGGTGGGGAATTGAGGGGTGGGAAGGGAGCAAAGTGGGAAACAACTCCCACTGTCTTGAGAGTTAATCAGCCAAGCCTGTGTCTAGCAGTGAGGTCAAGAAGGGTGGGTACAAATACATGATTTCAGAAATGAGAGGTTGGAGAAAAGAGGCAATGCTAATAACTGCATAACAGTAAAGCAGTGTATATTGTTCTATCACTCTAATAGGGGTAGGCTAACCCTAAAGGGGATGTACCTACTGAGATGGAAGTGTTTTGAAAGGAAGAGACCAGCAAAGAGCAGCCACAGAGATGACTCTTGCGTTAAGTAGTTATTAAAAAGAAAATGTAGAGTGATGCGACTGTAGATCCTGATCAAGGAAGTATTCACCTGGAGGAATTCCAGGAGTTCATAAAGATGACATTGAATATGCATTTGCCGACCTAAAGAGTTTTATCCATGTTTAGTATAGCTGCTTAAGATTTGCCTGGGTCCAACAGTCTATGAAATTATGAGGGCCTCTCTGTAATAGCAGATATTTACATCTGTCTTGGAGGGAAATGTTAGTAATCTAGTAATCTGTATGTTAGGAAAAGCATAGTTAGAACAGTATCTCTGGGAAAATTACAGGTTTGTTTCTGATCTTTCTTTTCTGTGAGCTTGCTGAAAATAAACTTGCCTTACATCTTGAAAATGATCTGCCAACCCATGTCTTATTGGATGCCTTTGTTCTGTTTTTTTATGAATCCACAATGTGGGATGTGGGTGTTTTCAGAGAAAGAGATCAATCATTTATCTGATCATAGTCCTCTTAGATCTGTTAGCAACTTGTAGACCACGAAACTTAACTTTAACTATGTAGATTAAAGGGGCACAATCCTCATTCAAGTCTTAATTGTCAAGATATTCATAGACTGTATTGTCAGGACCAAATTCTTCAGTTCCATTCACATGAGCCACTTGAATCTTTACAAGTCAGTTTTAGCTCCACTATTGTGTAGCATGTACACACCATTTCAGAGGGCACCTACAATTAACTATCACTACTATGCTGATGGTAATCATGTATCATCAGATTTCATTGATTACTTTGGAGGGATACTTAAATGATCTCTCTAAAAGAACTGAGTCAGTTGGCTAAGGCTGCACTGATGTGTAATGTAATTTATGTATTATTCACATCCCCCCGCTTTTAGACTGATGGTGAAAAGCTAAATATATTGTCCTGGGTATGCTACCTTGGAAAGATGATAATCAATGTGCTAACACTAATGGACCTAGTATCTCCTGTCTGAGTAACAGCAGTACTTAGTTCAGATCACTAATGGACCTAGTTTTCTCCTGGCTGAGTAACAGAGGTACTTAGTTCAACAAAAAACATTTTTTTCACAACTGATGTTTCTGAATGATCTTGGCTGAAATTGCATTTCACAAATATTAGCTTGCGTTTTCATTCATACAACAAAATCAGAATACCTTAACTGTTGTATAGGCAATCAACTGTTAAGGTGCAAAATCTCAGAGAAAAAAAATGTCAAGTTGCAGCAATGGCAGCTTACACTAACTTATTTTAAAGAAAGTTGTTATGTGGGGATTGCATTTAGAAATTAAGAATTTAAATGCACAGTTTGAAAGAACTGAATTACATCAGTGGAACATAGGCAGTATGAACTATGTGAGATGTGATAGAGACGTTAATGAATAATAGTCATCTTAGTAGTGAATTACTGCAGTGCTGTCTATATAGGGCTTCTTGCAGGTGACTGGCACCAGCTACAGCTAATGCAGAAAGTGGACTCTACATTACATGCTGGACCCTCCTGTGCCTTTTGTATTACACCTGCTCCACAATTTTTGCAGTACGTGTTGCTTCATTACCATGTCTCTCATACCTACTTGTTTTTTAAATATAATACTTTACATGCTCAGGAACCCAGCTGTATAAAAGGTTCATACTGCTGCCTAGCTAAGACTCTCCAATCTGCCATCAAGAGGCTGCTAGAAATTTCAGTGGTCATTGTAACTTCAGTGAACTTAATAACTTTTCAGTGGTGGCTGCAGCCCTCTGGAGTCCAACACACTGGTGGCTGAAGGAGTGTTTTGATCACGTGGCGTTCAGAAAGAAGTACCATATGAACTACCTTATGGAGCAGAAGTATTGGTTAGATATGAATGAGTGGCAACTAATTTATCTGAATTTCAGAGCCTTTTGGTGTCGAGCAGTACCCTAAAAATAAAATGTATATATAAACAGAAACCTCCAATGATGAAGGCTTCATGGGCAATATGAAGATTACCCATTAAGGACATACAGGTGTTCCCACATACTGACTTCTGAACAAAATTTCCATGGATGAGGAAGTCACATGCAGTATGCATATTTCCCCTTAACAATATAAAAGTGTTCAAGTTCATTGGCTTTAGAATACGCATTGGCCTGTTGATTGCTTTTGCAAAGCTTTTTTGAAGCATTTAACCCAAGCTAAGTTCTGTCAAGTGTAATCATGATGCAGTACATCTTTTTTTCCAAGCTTATTGTGACAGTACAGATACAAAACCCTTGCTATTCTTTGAAACACTCAGCTTATGAAAAGTCTGAAGTCTACCACAGTTGGTGTGGGTCCCAAATAATGTTCAAACAAAATAACCAAAAAAAATCTAACAACAAATAAAAGTAGGGCTAAACTAGGGAGGACCTGGAAAAACAGAGCACCATCTGAAAACAAGTACAAACCTCCTTTGATGGTAATTTGCATACCTCCTATTATGCTCCCTATCAAAGGAGCTATTTTTTCAGATGGTCATGTTTTTTTGCCAGGGTCTGTCCTGTATGGCCCATTTGCAATCAGACTTACTTGTTTTATTTGTAAAATGTGGATATCTTCATATACACAGATATACATATTTTATATATTTGTGTACAAGCCTGCACACACACAGACATGTTTCAAATACACACAACACTTATGTTCTTTGCAGGGGTACATACCAATTCCAAGATCACTCTACAGTGGAAGAAGGGCAAATATCCCAATCCCCACTGTGCACAATCTTGCACGGGCTTAACACCAGCAGCAGAGATAAAATGACTTTCAGTCACTTCTGCCAGTGTTAAACACATTCAAGATTATGACTGATTATATGGAGTGCGCTTGCATATACACACATACACATATAGTCTACTTAGCTGAAGATACTACAAATAATTTACATATACTAATGTTGGTATGTCAAAACATCAGACTGATACCCTTATGACCAAGGTGGCAGTAAGTAGCAAGGTATTTTCCAATACTAAAATGTCAGACAGAGACTAAATTTAGACAGAATATCTTCCCTGTAATTTCTGAGTGTGCTTCTCATACTAATTCACTCACCTGCAGTAGTAAAGCTATTTCATTTAATGTTACAACTAATTCTTGGACTTTCATGGACTATTCAGCCAGCACTTCCCCAGCCTGTCTTTCTCATTCTGAAGAGGCTAACACTTGTCGCATAAAGTGCATCACATAATTTCTCTCCCTAATTCATTGCTGAGATGTTGCTTAAACAACTGGAGAAGCATGTTCTTTTCCTGAGTACTGCACAATATACTCTCACAACTGAAGAAAAAACTAAAATATCATGCTGTATGTGGAAACTGTTTACATCCTTTAGGATCTGTAACAGTGGACAGGTGTTAAGTGTTATAAGCTTAACTGATTTGTGCTTTGCACTACACATTATTACAAAATAATAGGAAAGATGTTGTTTAGGTGACTCAGTACCTAAATTGTTAGTTTAATTTCTACTATTTACAAAGAATGGAGTAAATTGTCCTGCTTGCCTGTTCTCAGAATGGTTAATATTCAAGCGTTTTAGTAATTCCTCACTACTGTTAACATTTACAGCTGTGTTATTTGTGTGGGTATTAATGATGTCAAATGCATACCAATCAGCAGAATGAAGCTCACAGTACATAGGATAATTAAACATTACGAGGAATATAAGGTGTACTTGGTTATCAGTGAAATTATTCCTTTTTTCAAAAGTAGATTATTAGCAAACTGGGACTGCAAGGCAAAGTTGAATTTATTATGGCACACAAAGATAAGGTTTGAGCTCCTGCATTTTTGCTTGTGACTTTTTACATCTTAGTAATGTGGGTGGTAAACACCCAACTAGCAAAGTAAAATGATTTGTGCAATTTCTTTTTTTAGTATGTCACAATGGAAGGAAAACAATAACTTCTGGAAAAGCCTTGACTAGTTATTCCCTTGTGGGGGTATACTGTAGCTTTTGTCCTGAGTAATAAAAAAAATAATGACTTGGCAGACATAGCTTTTGAAAACAATTGAAAAGTTATACTAACAGAGTCATGTTTATCTTCACATATTCACTTTCCAAATTTCAAGAAATACTCATGTACCTACTTCTTTTGGAGGAGGGATCCTCATTTTGGTTCATGTTTCATGTGAAGCTAAACTGATTCAGCAAGAGCAAGTTTGTGAAATTTTGGGCTTAGAGTTTTGTAAAATCTGAAATACACATAGTGTACATCTTGTTGTTTGTTATAGGACAGTAAGGCAGACCAACACAGGTTTTCTTTCATACTTAGTGAGTCATCCTAGCATGCTGGAGTTGATCACATGGTTGGTGACTTTACTTATTCAAGCCCTGACTGGCCTGGGATACATTAATTAGTTTTCTCACTACACTACACTGCTGTATTTTTAGACACCATTAGTGTGAAAGGTCTTTTCTAGATGGTTAGCATCCCTGCAAGTGGTCTTTCATATTTTGGTAATGGTACTGAGAAATGTTTCCGACAAAAATAAAAGAAAATTATAAATAACTGAGATAACTGAACCATCAAGTGCAACAGCTAATCTTGCAAGAGAGTTTGTTATCCCTTCTGTTAAGTATTACTCCTCTAGAATAACTGCATGTGATTAAAGTCACTTATTCTAAAATGTTATTTAGAATTATGTGAACTGATTAACAAATATGATTGGCACACATTCTAAATCCTGTGTATGGTGCCATTAATAAATGGTTCTCAGTAAATGCAGATTAGCAGTTTCTATCTAATGGGAAAACTACCCCATTATCGAAGAATGTATGATTGAGCCATGTGTTAAGAGAAAATAAAGAAACAGAAGGCAACCGTTTATAGAAGATTTATAACCAACATGAACAAACCCCAAGGGCTCTGTCCTTGAGTCCATTTTATATAATTGCAGTTTTCATCCCTTCCTAGAGTACCATACTTTTGGTTACTAAAATATGATACCAGCAAGTTTGCAGTTGTCCTAACACCCTTTCTTGACATTGATAATGCAAACTGTTACTCACACAGTATAAATGTGCGGCCTGAATATCTAGATGTGAGCATCAGTTGCAATAAATTAAAAAGTATGTTGGTAATTTTAGCATGCAGCACCCAATGTTGTTAAATAATGAAGCTCAGGAAGTTGTTCAGAAGATGAAAGATTTAGGTGGTACAGCTAGTAACAAACTATTTTTAAGGTAACTGCCTTCTAATCAAGTCCAAAGCACTAAAGCAGCTAGGTTTATGATACTGGACTAATTTGCATAAATATGTTATATGACTATTCATTGAATACAGAAGGCTTGGTGCCTATTTTGACAGCTGTTAAACTTGCAATCAGACCATGACATATGACAGCTAGTTTGACATCTGTTTGCCTGGAACTATGACATTGTGCTTTTCATTTTTTCAGTCATGACAGCATTGTCCCTGTGCTGCACTTTCTTACAAGAGCCATGGCATTTGGGGTTCCAGCTGGGACTGTGACATTTTGTATTGCATGTCAAGGCACATGGAAGGTAACACACACACATACGCATGCAGGCAGACATGGACACACACTCTTAGTCACACAGACATGCACATTTACATGCACACTCACACATGCACTTGCACTACTTATCTGAACTGGTAATGTGAGCAGCTTTGCCCCCCCCCCCTTAGATTCTCACACTGGAATGTATAGATACAATTTAGCTAATCACCACATACATTTACACTTTATTGTGCATGGACATTACTTGTTATTTATTTATATTTGTTTAACGGGAAAGTCCAACTGAGATACAACTTTTTTTCAGTTGAGGCATGGGGAGAAAAGCTCCACATTTAACACCAGTTTGACATATACATAAAATACAGTTGCATGATATCAGAAGGAATACAAAATTATAGTTTGCTTATATAAACATAATTTAGAAACAGAGCATACATATAGCTTTCATAGGTATATACAGTGTTGATCATGCATTAGAAATACACACAGACATATATGTAGTAGGGAGAGATATAACATTGCAGAAATACAGTAATATTACCTGTGATTTCTAGCAATTAAAATAATGAAAAGAAGAGAAAATATTAAAAACAGAAGGTGGTTGAAAATGTAATGTAGTATGACATGTTAGTAGAGCAACTGCAAATGTATCATTACATTTAAGATTGAGAAGTAAGTGAGAAAGGCTGGGGCTACTTGGACTGTTATAAGTAGTATTAGTTTGGCTAGATGAGGTTAGAGAGTGGTGAAACTGAGATGAAAGGACTACATGATCTAATTAGAGAGAAGAGAGTGAGTCTAGTCACTTAGAGCCTGTGACTGATATCATCATCATCTTCTTTCAGCTGTTCCCGTTAGGGGTCGTCACGACCAGATCTTCTGTTTCCATTTCTTCCTGTCCTCTGCATCTTGCTGTGCCACACCAACCACCTGCATGTCCTCTCTCACCACATCCATAAACCTTATCTTAGGCCTTCCTCTTTTCCTGTTACCTGGTAGCTTCATCCTTAGCATCTTTTTCCCAATATACTCAGCATCCCTTCTCAGCACATGTCCAAACCAATGTAATCTTGCCTCTCTGGCTTTGTCTGCAAAACTTCCTACCTGGGCTGACCCTCTAATATACTTATTCCTAATCCTGTCCACCCTCGTCGCACCCAGTGCAAATCATAACATCTTTAAATCTGCCACATCCAGCTCAAACTCCTGAGATTTTTGTCAATGTCACAGTCTCCAACCCATATAACATAGCTGCTCTCACTACCCTCTTGTAGACCTTCCCTTTCACTCTTACTGGTACTCATCTGCCACAAATCACTCCTGGCACTCACCCACTCCATTCTGCCTGTACTCTCTTCTTCACCTCTCTTCCTTCACTCACCATTACTCTGAACTATTGATCCCACGTATTTAAACTCATCCACCTTCACCAACTCTACTCCTTGCATCCTCACCTTTCCTCTGTCCTCCTTCTCATTCACACACATATATTCTATCTTAGCCCTGCTGACCTTCATTCCTCTTCTCTCTAAAGCATATCTCCATCTCTCCAGGGTCTCCTCCACCTGTTCCCTACTCTCACTACAGATAATGTCATCTGCAAACATCATAGTCCACGAGGACTCCTGTCTGATCTTGCCTGTCAGCCTGTCCATCACCATTGCAAATAAGAAAGGGCTCAGAGCTGATCCTTGATGTAATCCCACCTCCACCTTAAACACATCCATCACTCCCACAGCAGACCTCACCGCTGTCACACTACCCTTGTACATATCCTGTACCACTCTTACATACTTCTCTGACACTCCCGACTTCCTCATACAATACCACAACTTCTCTTTAGGAATCCTGTCATATGCTTTCTCTAAGTCTACAAAAACACAATGCAACTCCTTCTGACATTCTCTGTACTTCTCCATCAACACTCTAAGAGCAAACATCGTATCTGTAGTGCTCTTTCCCGGCATGAAACCATACTGCTGATCACTAATCATCACGTCCCTTCACTACTTTTTCCCATAAAACTGATATAAGTTATGTAAACAAATTCTCTCCTTGTGGTTTAGTGAGTGTCATTTTTTCTTGTTGGAGAAAAGGGGAAAGTGGAAAAGACAACTGTACGAAGAAAAGGTAGCAGGTAAGGCCACAAAATGTATTCTGTCCAGGAAGTAAGCAGCAGCAGAGCCAATTTTTGCTTAGTGTTTTAGTAGTAACTTGAAGGTTATGTCTTGTCTGTCTGATTTATTTGCAGCAGGACATAGTTGTAGTTTTTACTGACTTGTTGGGAATTTATAGAATCCCCAGCTGATTTGCTTGTTTTGGACATGGAAAGAAGAAATTTGTTACATGACCATAGTAGTCTAGAACTGGAGTGTGGTTGGAACATATTTTTCAATGGTGGGTATTTTTTTCAGAGAAATTAAGTTTGTTATAGACTATCTTGAGTTGTGAGTATATAAGATAGTGGGAGAGTTGTAGCTAGTGTAAATTTTAGTGTACATCTCTAATGGCTACTCGGTGGGTTTTTAGTGAGGTATTTGCTGCAAATGTGGGTATTTTGTTGTAAGATGCAGTTTTACGGTTGATATTGAGATTTGTAATGATAGAGTATGCTTATAAAAGGGGTGGAAGTAGGTAGGTAGGGGCTATGGATATCCTTGCAGACTCTGTGAGAAAACATTTTGCTCTATGTAGTGATCCTCATTTCCGACGGGTCTCTTTGATGGCCTAGAGAAGGTGCTGGTCATTTTAAGCTTGTCATCAAGTAAGACTAAGTAGCTTCATTTGTGGTACACATTCAGTTTTTGAGTTGTCAGATGACAGGATGTGGAATTTGTGTTTTTGTTCCATGAGATTTCTGAGGGCAAAGTGCATGAGCTTTGTGTTTAGGTTGAGGAGGAGGTATGCATTACCGAGCCAGATTCTATAAATCACACAGGCATGGTAGATCCTAAGTCAACAGCAGTTTGCATGGTGAGATTTCTCATTTTTGCCAATTTTATCTGGTTAAAAAAAAAAATTGTGCTTTTGTCCCAGGGAGTTGTATTTTCCACTTTGTTGCTACTTGCATTCATAACCACATTCTTGCATTCTAACACATTAATAAGAAAACAGGCAGGCACAACCCTTTCTGAATAATTGGTCCTGTCATAGTCCTTTCCTTGTCTTATTTCAGTGAGTTTGTCATTAATAAAGAAAATACAGTTGTGTACACTTACCATAAATGTAGATGTTCGAGTGTATTCACTGTTGCAGTCATTACATTTGGGTAATTTGCTGGCAGGTTGCCCTCAGTCGGCCTGATTAACAAAGTCTTGGGTCCTGCGTCAGTTGCTGTCCCTTCTTCCATGACGTCAGGTCATCAGGGGTATAAAACATGCAGCCGACGCCATTACATCAGTTTTTCTTGCCCCAGATGTCAGGTGCCCCCCAATGGGGAACAAATAAACACAAATACCAAAAAGGCTTTTGAGCATAGTAAAGGAAAGGTGAGGTATAGTCAGAAAAAACTAGGGGGCTGAAGGGAGGGTAACCAGGACTGCAACAGTGAATACACTCGAACATCTACATTTATGGTAAGTGTACACAACTGTACTATGTTCTTCGTGTTTCACTGTTGCAGTCATTACATTTGGGTAGATTCCCAAAGCTATGGTTGGGAGGAGGAGTTTATACAGCATTAGGGCCAGCTATAAGGCTCTGCAAGACAGCAGTGGCAAAGCCATCTCTGGATTTAGAGAAAATTGGTAAATTATAGTGTTTGGTGAAAGTATGTACAAAACTCCAGGTAGCAGCTTCTAGGATATCCCTGGTAGAAACACCTCTGCAGAAGTAGATGCAGCCCTGGTGGAGCGAGATCTGATCCCCTGGGGGATAGGTTTTCCATGGTACTTGTAGCAGAAATTAATGCAAAGGCTTATCCATTTAGAAATGGTTTGCTCTGAAATAGCCTTCCCCTCTGTCCCTGCAGCAAATGCTACCAGCAATTGTTCAGATTTTCTTCAAGATTTAGTCCTGTCCAAGTAGAATCTTAGTTGTCTGTGCACATCCAAGGAATGCAGAATCCGTTCCCCTTTGTTCTGTGGGTTGGGGAAGAAGGTTGGCAAATGAATGGACTGATTAAGCTCCACACTGGAAACCACCTTGGGCATGAAGGATGGATTGGTCCTGAGAGATACCCTGTCCGCATGAAAGATGATGAAAGGCTCCACTGCCATAAGGGCCTGTAATTCAGATATCCTTCTAGCTGAAGTGATTGCTAAAAGGAAGGCTGTTTTCCAAGAAAGAAATTTTAAGTCTGCAGTAGCAGCTGGCTAGAAAGGAGGCAGAGTGAGTTTCTCCAAACCAAAGTTAAGGTCCCAGGCAGGGGTAGGAGCTCTCCTGGGTGGTCTCAAGTTTTTTGCCCTTCTGAGATACTGCTTGAGCAGAGGATGAGTGAAGAGGGGTGGTTCTGTTATTGTGAGCTGAAATAGCTGAGGCATGGATTTTAATGGAGGAAAAAGACAGGCCCTTGTGAAGCATCTCTGTTAAGTATTGCAAAATCTGAGGTAAATTGGGCGCTGCTGTGCTTATCCCTAAAGACTGGTTCCAGGAACAGAATCTTTTCCATTTGTCAGCATAAGATTTTCTAGTACTAGGTCTCCTCGCCTGCAAGATGACATCCATCACAGGTTTGCTGAGGGATGATAAGGGTGAATTTAAGTGATTAGCCAGGCTGCAAGGTTCAATGTTGGAAGTTGAGGGTGCAGAATTTGGTTCTCCTGCTGAGACAGCAGGGAAGGGGTCTGAGGCAGGTGCCATGGAGATATTTGAGACACACTGCGCAGGAGGGGGTACCAGTGTTGGTGTGGCCAGTCTGGAGCAATCAAAATCATCCTTGGTTTGTCCTGTTTGACTTGTAGTAGAACTTTGGAGAGCAGAGGCAGAGGGGGAAAGGCATAGACTGATAGGTTTTTCCAGCTGAAGGACAGAGCATCCACTTTCCAGGCTTGTTTGTGGGGAGTCCTTGTGCAAAACTTGTCCAACTAGTAGTTCTGGGGGGAGGCAAATAAAGCTATGTCTGGGCTCCCCCATTCACTTGTCAACATGTTGAAAATCCGTGGTTCCAGTTTCCACTCGTGTGGTTCCATGAGGTTTCTGCTTAGTCCGTCTGCCAGTGTATTCAATTTTCCTGGCAGGAATTTAGCTTGTAGATGCACTTGGTAGCTCAAGGCTGTGTTCCACAATGTCATGGCTAGTCTGCAGAGGGGGTAGGAATGTGTACCCCCCTGCTTGTTTATGTACCACATAACCGTGGTGTTGACCATCTTTACCATTAGTTGCCCTGGAAGAATGTAGTCCTTGAAGGCTGTTAGAGCATTCTGTACAGCTAACATTTTTTTGATTGATATGTAGCTGCATTTGATTTGGGTTCCATTTGCCCTGAATGCACTTCCCTGCTAGATGAGCCCCCCATGCATAGTCCGATGCATCTGTAGTTAGGGTTTGAGTGGCAGGGGGTAGTGTGAATGGTAGCCCCTTGTTTTGGTGGCAGGCTTCTGCCCACCATAGGAACTCTAGGTGTAGGCACGGTATGATAGGAATCATTGTTTCCAGGCTGTGACAATGTTGAATCCATAGACTTTTTAGATACCACTGTAGTTTCCTCATATGCAGTCTTGCATATGGAATTAAAAGAATGCAGGAGGCCATGAACCCCAAGGCCTGCAGGGTTTTTGTTGGCCACTTGAAGTAAGTTACCAAATGAATTTGCTTCTCTGGCGTGAGGAAAGCCATCTGGGCAGTTGTATTCAAGCTTGCATCCAGGAATGTAATCTGTTGACAGGGTACAAGTTGGGATTTCTTTTAATTTATGGTGTACCCCAGACAAGTTAGAACCTTTTTTACAAACGCCAGATGCTTTAAAAGTATGGCCTGGCTTTCTGCCTGAATTAGACAATTGTCCAGGTATGGGTATATTTGAATATTTATTTGCCTGCAAAATGCAATAACTGGAGCCAGACACTTTGTGAATACCCTGGGCGCAATAGACAAGCCAAAGGGCAGTGCAGAGAACTGATAATACAAGTAGCCTGCCTTGAAGCATAGGTATCTTCTGAAAGATTCCCTGATTGGGATGTGCAGGTATGCTTCTTTTAAATCCAGTGTTGCCAACCAGGTGTCTTTGCCTAGCATTGGAAGTAATTGATGAAGAGCCAGCATCTTGAATTTTGGAATCTCCAGAAAGATGTTTAGAGTAGACAGGTCCAGGATTGGACACCATGATTTGTCTTTTCTGGGTACCAGGAAAAGTCTGGAGTAGAAACCTTGTCCTTTTTCCTCTTCTGGTACCAGTTGAATAACCCCCATGCTTAAGAAGGAAAGTACCTGTTTTTGAGCCTCTGCCCACTGATTTGGAGCAGGTGTGGACACCCATTTGGTGTTGGCAACATTTGGAAATGAAATCTGTATCCCTGGGATACTATATTTAAAACCCATTTGTCCTGGGTTATGAGTTCCCAGTTCTTTGTATGAAGAGCAATCTTTCCCCCCAAAGGGGCGGTCAAAAGATAAGTGCTTGGTACTTTTAAAAGGAAGTCATTGAGACTGTTTACTATAGGGGGGTGTCTTGTTATTTCCAGATTTGGAAGAGGAGGCCCCCCACTGCTTAGTTCTGAGAGTCCCCTGGGACTGAAACCTGGGGTTTTTGCTGTGCCTAGGTTTGGCCTGAGAAAACCTGGAAGGGACTGGAAAGGATCAATTCTTAGTAGGCCAGTGCCTACTAAATCTAGGAGTTTGCACTTGTAAAAAATCTTTAACAGTTTGCATAGATTTAGCTTTATCTTCCATCTTTTTAAGAACTTCAGCCTTGCTGCCAAACAGGTGGTCCTAATTTAAAGGAGCATCCAACAATTTAGCTTTAACATGATCAGGCAAAGATTGTTCCTTAAGCCAAGCATGCCCTCTAAGCACAGACCTAGTAACAGCAGCCCTGCAAGAGGCCTGTAAAGAATCAAAACCACATTGCAAAGTATGTTTTCCAAATTGTTCAGCAGAATGCATTAAGTCCTGTAAATCTTTATTTTCCACACAGTCAGGAATCAACATCATTTTCTGTTTAGCAGTCCAATAACTTGTTGCTGATATTTTAACATTTGAAATTGGCAGTTTAAAGCTCTGATTGCCAAGGTTACAGAAGTATAAACCTTTTTACCCCATCTATCCAGCGCTCTGGAACCTCTATCAGAAGGGGTAGGATTTTTAGCAGTAGAAGCCTTAATGCCCTTGGGCCCCTGAGAAATAGTCTCTGGATCTGCAGCAGGATTTTTGAAAAGGAACTTGTGGGACTCAGGAATCCTGTAGTATCTGTCAGGTTTACTAGAAGCAGGAGGCAGGAAATCAAGGGCCAAACTGGATTCTGAGAAAACATTATCAACTATGTGTAGTACAGGAGGTATAGCCAAAGGCCTATGCTGAGGTAGAAGAAGGAAATCCCTAAACTTTCCCAGTGAAAATGCTCCCTTAAAGTATGTTAAGTTTCCCCAAAAGAAAAGTCTTCAGGAGGGGAAGCAGAGGGAATGGAATCCTCTGCATCAGAATCCTCATAAGTAGGTATGGACAAATCCAGGTTACCAGAAGAGTCAGAAGAAACAGAATCCTGATCAGAAGATTCATAAGCAAGCTCAGCCCTAGGCCTCTTGGGGGGGGGGGGGAACTACCCCTGGTTAGAGTTATTAGATCTTCAGCAGTTTTTATCACATTTTTTTAGGCATAGGGGCCTGAGCGTCGATTTTTTTAGACATCGATCAAGATTTAGGCCTTAGTAATAAAGGAGGTGTCATTTAATATGCAAAGCTGTAGGCCTGAATACATCCTCAGAAGCCAGTTCCTGCACAGCGGCTCTGGACCAATCCAAGGTAGAGACATCCGCGAATTCCATAGTTGAAGTATCCCGAATGGGTCTCAGTAGAGGCCTGCGAATCAGAAGTAGCGGGTATCAGGGGCTGCAAAAGTGCCTCATTGAGTACTGACGAACTGGTGACTGGCTTAGGAGAAGCATTGTCAGCAGTTTTGGACCTCAACGGCCTGTCTCTGTCTTTATCTTTGCGTTTTTTCAGAATCCGACATTTCTGGGTAATTAAACCGAGAACCGAAATAATGAGAGACAAAAATATAACGACGACGGATAGTGCGCTGATTAAATAATGCACAAAAACTGACAGTAAGGCACGTCGTGGTCAGGGCCTAGGCAAGGAATACAGTACAAATGAAAATCTTTGAGTATTTGCTTTCCACAAGTAATGCAATTATTAATTTTTACTGACATCGGTAAGGAGCAGGAAAAGTTTCCCCAATGGGTACTTAGTTTTAAGTTGGAGACTTTTGGAGCTGAAACTCGAAAATGAAAATTTCAGGAGTCTGCGGACCAGCACTTGCGAACTGCTTCTGCTTCGAGCACCACACAGCAAGAAAGACTGATGTAATGGCGTTGGCTGCATGTTTTATACCACTAACGACCTGACATCATGACGTCATGAAAGAAGGGACAGCAACTGGTGCAGAACCCAAGACTTTGTTAATAGGCCAACTGAGGGCAACCTGCCAGCAGATTACCTAAATGTAATGACTGCAACAGTGAAACACGAAGAACATCAGTACTTAACTCTTGGGACATGTGCTTAACTCATAAGACATTTATTAAATGAGAGCCATCAGTTACTAATGCTTACAGTCTGTGATAATAATTCATAATGAAACCATTACTGAATGGAGAGTACAGGGCTTTGATTTCCCTGAGTACACATTAATGAACTGAGACATGGGTGTGAAGGCATTCCTTATCTGTGACTCCAATTGCCAGGCGTAAAATACTATATGTGTTTCTTCATGTACTAACACTAGGCAAAAAAAAAGTAAATTAGGTGTTACAAGTCATGACTGGCTGAAATTGCTTCTCTGCTTAATTAAATGCATTTACATGTAACAAAACACGTTTTGTGTTGTTTTTAGCTGTTAATGCTTATTTTATCTGCTATAGTTTTTGTAAATTGTATTCTATATATTTAAATGTGGCTGTTGCTTCACTTCTGCTTGATATAAATACAATGTTATGTGTGCATGTCCTGAAATAGTTAACCTATTACAAACATATTGCAATGGTTGAAAATATTTTATGTTAAAGTCTGAACTTTTTAATGTTTAATTGTTTGCAGACATCTCAGTTTTGCTACTGAATGTCTAAGATAGTTTCTTTGTAAACTGTTGTGGCTTGAGTTGTGATTGAAAATGTTTTTTAAACCAGTTCACTAACCCGATTAACAAACAAATAAATAAGGTAACATAGATTCAGACATAATAAGTTATTGTTTGTGTTGCCTTAGTGGTCATGTAGTCAAAGTCAAAGTAAACTACACGTGTAGTCTAAATGAAATTTCGTGCATCAGCTTAACTGTTGAGATTACAAAGGAAAGTGTGTAAACAACACATACCAGTAGAGGAATAAACATAACTAGCAAATGCAATACTACTCCCAATACATGCAAGAAAGAGCAGAGACATTTACCAGCACTTATATATGAAAAGAATACCCTCCCCTGAGTTAAATTAACTACCCTATTTAAAGTAATACAAAACACAAATTGAACAATGCCTAAGTTATTTGTCTAATATTGCACTTTAGTGGGTTAAGTAATGCTATGGATATAATGAATAAATATTGCACTTACTTGGACTATATGTAAGTATATATTGCACAAATAAATACAAATTGATTTATTGTGTCCAGACTCCTGGGAATAGGGCCTGAACTCAGATGTCTAATCACTGTAGGATAGAAACTGTTATTAAATATTGTAGTCCTGCAGCGGATGCTGCAATATGTCCTGCCTGATGCCAGATGCTGAAAAAGTCCATGTGCAGGATGTGTGTTGTCCTGTATTATTTTGGCGGCCTTTTGGATGCTTCTTGCAGAATAGAGATGTTGAATTGATGGAAGACTGGAACCTGTTACCTTCTCTGCAACCCTCACCACTCTTTCTAGTGCCTTTCTTTCTGTAACTGTGCAGCTTCCAAACCACACTGTGAAGTTGCAGGTGAGGATGCTGTCTATTGCTCCTCTGTAGAAGATGGAGAGCATATGAGAAGGAAGCTTAGCCTTTTTCAGCCTTCTTTAAAAAGGAGGCATTGGTGCACTTTCTTGACTAGTTGGCTGGTGCTTCCCAACCATGAGAGATCATCTGATATGTTTACACCCAGGCATTTCATACTCTTAAATCTCTCCCCCCACTCTCGCTAGTGATCCTGAGCACTGGATGGTTTGTTCTTCTTTTCCTGAAGTCCATGATAATCTCTTTGGTCTTACTTACATTCAGGTCAAGGTTGTTCTCCTTGTACCAACTGATCAGGGATGCCACCTTCTCTCTGTACACCCTTTCATCCTCCTTTGTGATGACCCCCACAACTGTGGTGTCAGCAAACTTGATAATATGGCAGGACTTGTGTTTAGCATAGCAGTTATGAGTCAGGATGGTGAATAGCAGTGTGCTGAGAACAAATCCCTGTGAAACCCTGATGTTAATTGTGATGCATTTTGATGTGTTCTTACCAGAACACATCCTCTGTGGTCTATCAGTCGAAAAGTCCAAGATCCAGTTACAAAGTTGTTTACTGATTCCTAAATGTGCCAGTTTTTCTATTAGCTGCATTGATACCACTGTATTAAATGCAGAGCTGAAGTCTATGAACAGCATCCTCACATAGTTGTCTTTGCCCTTTAAATGCTCAAGGGAGATGTGTAGTGCTACTGATATGGCCGTGGATTGGTTAGCTCTGTACACAAACTGCAGAGGGTCAAAATCAAGAGGTAGGCATGATGAAAGATGCTTTTTGATCAGCTGCTCAAAACATTTCATAACAGTGGATTTCAGTGTGACTGGTCTGTAGTTGTTAGGGCTGGAGGGAGTGTTTTTCTTAGTGGGATGATATTAGTTTCCTTGTAGCATAATGGTACTTTCACCATGGCAAGAAAGGTGTCAGATATTTCCTTGAGCACTGTGCAAAGTTGATTAGTACAGCCTTTTAACACTTTGCTCAGTATGTTGTCTTGGCCAGCAGCCTTCCTGCGTTTCACTCTCCAAGCTTTCTTCTTGCCTCCTCTGTGCTTAGGCTGAGTATTGCATCCTACTCTTCAGTGGGTAGCTCTAGTGTCAGCCTGTTTTTTCTTTCCTCAAATCTACCAAAAGATGGTCAAACTGTCCAGGAATTTGATGCTGATCTGACATTATGCTGACCTGATTTTGTAGTCCGTGATCTCCTGTATCCTTTGCAGTAGTCTCCTTGCATCTTTCATGTTTTCGAAGTGGCTCTGCACCTTTCTGCCATACTCCCTCATAGCCTCCTTTATACCCCTCCTCAGATTACCTCTTGCTACACTTACGACTGCTTTCTCCTTAGCTCTCTAAGCTGCATTTCTCTCCTTAAGAAGCTCATATAACTTAGGGGTGAGCTGTGGCTTCTGGTTAGCTCTAATAGTGATACTTTTGGTATTTGTTACCCCATCAGTGCAGTTTGAAATGTATGCCATCACTACCTCAGTGTATTCATCAATGTTCAGATGCTGATTCACTGTGGCTGCCTCCTTGAACATATCCCAGTTGGTTCTTTCAAAGCAGTCTTGGAGGGCCTCCATAGCCCCCTTGGGCCATACCCTGATTTGTTTCTTTCTGGGTTTCTCTCTAACCAGTACAGATTTGTAAGCTGGTGATAGCAAGATGGTATAATGGTCAGGGTTTCTCATTTATGGAAGTTGCACTGCCTTATAAGCTTTTTTAAGTTTATGTACACCTTGTCCAGGATATTATCACCCCTTGTAGGAACGTCCATATACCAATGGTAGTGTAGGAATACTTCTTTCAGATCTGCTTTATTAAAGTCACCAGCTGCCACATGTACAATATCAGGATATTTGCTCTACAGCTCACCCATGTGATTGTGTAGTTTATTTAGAGCCTCAGTGGCATTAGCACTAGGTGGGATATACACCACTGTTACACTGACCCCATTCAGCTGCCCAGGCAAGTAAAATGGTATACATTTAATGGACAGGAACTCTAAGTTCTCATTACAGTGTGATAGTATGATTTCATAGTTGCTGCACCATCTTTTGTTAACATAGATGCAGACTCCACCTCCTCTAGCCTTTCCACACATCGTATGTTTTCTTTCTGCATGAAACAGCGTAAAATTATCTAAGTTTACTGTACTGTCATTATCTTGTCATGCAGCCACATCTCAATAATCAAAAATAAAGAAGTATTTCTCACCTTGTTCTGTTAGTGTGTAAATAAGATCTGTATGCTTGCTTATTTGTGGGGTACATGAGTGCTGTACACCACATGACTCACAATTGTTTGGATTAGTTGCACTGTTACATGAAAAATTTGGACCAAAAATACCATACACAGTGTTTAAGGTAATCATTGCTAGTTTGTAGTTAAAATCATTATGTTGCTTTGACCATAATAGCAACTGTTATTTTCTGTTAATATGCCTTGTGGGAAAACAATGGTAGTCAGTGACCATATTGATTTTTTTATCATTGTACTATATATTTTGAAAGGTAATAATCAGTTCTGCAGAGTTTCTGTACATCTGTGGGTTTCAGTTTGTTGTAATATACACCTTGAATTGGATGAAGTGGCTATCAGAAAAATGAGCAAATAATGAATAAACGGAAGTGTATGTGGCTGTACATCTCCCTGCACATTCTTTGTCTCATACACACACACACACACACACACACACACACACACACACACACACACTCTCTCTCTCTCTCTCTCTCTCTCTCAAGCATGTGTATACTGCAGTCATTTAATGAATTTCTGCAAGACTCTTTTTTGCACTAGGGAGATGCTTATAAAATTCACAAGTGACCCGAGCTTCAGAATATTAGGACTTGCACACTTAGGGAAGTCACTGATATATATATATATATATATATATATATATATATATATATATATATATATATATATATATATATATATATTGTAATATTGCATCTTTTAATTCATTTTTTTTATATCAGTACATTGAACGAGGCATTTTTCCCTGCTGTCAACATTGCTCATTAGGAATTGTATTAAGTACCTTAATTAGACAGCCCATTCAGTGTTGAAAATGAGAATTAGATTCCAAATCCTTGATTTCAGTGTTCATCTTTAGGGCACACTAGAATGGGGCTATTATCTTCCTCTTCCAAAGACAAGTTCCAAAATTAATTTTTTTCCCTTGCTTGCCATCTGTCAACCCTTTCCTCAATTAGACAGTATATGTGATTGAGGCCATCATCCGGGGAGCCATTATGTATCTTTGTGCTCTCACCAGCCAGCACCAAAACACTGAGAGCTTTTCTGATATTTTTGGCTGAACTCCACTACTGGTGGTTGCATGAATACTAACATCACTGCAAGGGCCACCTATGCCCCTTTCTCCACACATGTGTGCTCCCTCCCATGAACCAACATGAACTGTTGTTACTGGCTTAGGTCGCCAAGGCCTCGTCATTTGAGCAGCAGCATAAGTCAGGCGAGAAACACCATTTCCCCCTAGGATGGGCATATCCATTCTTCTTGGCTGCACTTTTAAGCACCCCAGCCATTAGTCAAACTTGGGTTACTTGAGCTGTTTTCAGAGCTTAGTCCCTCTATGCCACCAGTACAAGTATAAGTAGGAAAACTTTTGCTTTTTTATGTTCTGTGGCAATAACAAATACTGAGCTGCATTTCTGATTCACTAGAGACAAGATTGCTTTACACATTTCCTCCCAATAGTGCAAAGGAAATTGAAATATTACAAAAAAACCTGATGAACAACTATCAGTTCCACTAAACGAGCCCATGAACTTAGGCTGTCTTCTTAAGATTATGTTAATAAATCATTATTTTGCTATGTTAGAAAACTGAAAAGCAATACCCTACATTGTTGTGAAATTATTCAAAATGATATCTGCTCTTCTGACTGAATAGACATTGCCTGTATTCTTGTTAACAAGTGTAGTGCCAGTTTCATTCCTAAGACTTCTATTCAGGCCCCCAAAATATCCACATCCCTTATTCTCCCAATTATCTCTAAAGATCTTTTGCTGAAATTGCTAACCAAGGCACTTGCAAGATAGCTGCACACTGTTCCACAGCATGGCTTCAGCTGATCTTCCAGTGTGAAAACAGAAACTGAGAAAAAGGAGCGCCATTGATTTTTTTTTTTTTTTTTTTTTTTCTGTAAAATTCTTTTACTGGCTTATAAATAAACTGACTGGACGCCAGCAAAGAAGAAATATGGAAAACCTGAAAGTCAGCCAGAAAAGGTGAAGAGAAAACATTGCATGGGAAGGATTCTGCACTGTCACCAAAAATCAGTTCAAGCTTTAGAAATAGTTTGAGGTGGCTTCCAGTAATTTAGATGAAAAACTAGATCAAATGATGTACTCAAAGGTGATTCAAATAAATGAAACATTGAAGGAATGTATCAATTCAAACAAAAAAAAAATCTGGAAAAAATAGAAGAAGCTTTAACAAGCCATTCAGATGAACTAATAAAACTGCAAAAATCAGAGGTTGACATGAAGAAAAAGCTGGCTGAATATATGGCTTTCTCAAGAGGAACTGCGTAAAAAATAATGGAGTTAGAAGACAGTGCATGGAGAAAATTCTGAGATTTTCTGCTGTACCAGAGAAGCTGTAAGGAACAGACTGTACTATTTTTATGAAAGCACAAATAAGCAACCAGACTGTTGTGCCACAGCAGAATTTGTTAATTGAAAGGGCACATCAAATATATGCTTCAAACCTGGCCATGTGAAACCAGCCAAAACCTATATTAGAAATGATGCAGTCATACCAGCAGAAAGAGTTGATCCTGACAAAACTGTGGCAAAAAGGGCAAATTATTAAAAGTTGGAGACAGAAGAATGTTTGTAGAAAATGATTATTTACTGTGTACATCAAACAGAGGAGAAACAGATTTATCCCAAGAATCAGGAAATGTCTAGAGGCAGGTGTGAGATTCCAGCTGCTTGTATCTAGCTGTCTTCAAAAGTGTTTTGTTCCTGGAGGATCAAAGTCATTTTTTGACACAGAACAGGCGAAGAAGGAAATTAAAAAAATGTTTATACAATAAAAAGTGAGTCAGCAAGCAGAAGGGAACTCTTGAACCTCATTCTTCTGATGGCAAGGTTCATAAAAAGGCTTTGGAAGTGAAACCTTTTCCAGTGTTTCAAAGAAAAATACTTAAAAGACAGAAAAAACACAAGAGCTGACTAAAAGAATCAACAGTACCTTAGACTTGAACCAGAGTTTGGAGTTGGGAGAGAGAGAGATGTAAAACAGCAACAAACAGAACCAACACTGAGGTAAACTGCTACTTGAGAGATAGGAAATCCAAAATCTAGAACAAAAAACTTTAGCCGCTGGAAACCCAGAGTAGATTTTCTTCAAGAAGGACATTATCCTGAAAGCTTTGTGGTTTTATTGTTTTTTGAATAAACTACTATAGATCTCAACATTTCTAGCAGCTGGAGTTTTTTGTTCTTGATGTTAGGAAAGGGAGATGAACAGAAAGAAGACCAGCAACACTAAAATTAGTCAAAATATGGCTTTGCAAGAAAAGGGAGCTGAAAAACACTGGACTTTTGATGACTTTGTTAAACTTATGGGTAGACTGTAAAGCACATACCCCACCTTATATCATTAATGTTTAGAAGTACACTAAAAAGGGAAAAACTAACTGTAAGTAAAACAAGTTTTGTTCTTATTAGTATTTGTAAAAGCATTTCATGGTATAAACTGTATGCTATATATACAGTAAAACAGTGTTGTGTAGTCTGTAGTCATGGGTCTTTTCAGTGACTGTTGTATGTGTGAAAGATTAAAGTAAACAAATACTTTTTTTAGTATTAACAAGTATAGGTTTTTCAGTATAACTGACTGGAGAAAACTGGCAAAGGAACCAAGGTGCTTTAACAAAGTATTAGTTTAAGGGTGTGCCCACACAACAAAGTATTAGTTTAAGGGAGTAAACACTTATGCAATCAACATATTGTTTGTTTTTTATTGTTTATATTTTGCCCCTAAAAGATTTGTTTGTTTTTAAATTGAATTGTACAGGTTATAGATCACATTCTTCTTCTTCTTTCAGCTCTTCCCGGTTAGGGGTCGCCACAGCGGATCATTTGTCTGCTCATGATTGGCAGTGGAGTTTTATGGTGTCGAGCTGCCAGCCCGGCGCCCAACCTTCCACAGAAGGCACACACATGCACACACTCACACCTAGGGCCAATTTAGAGTGTCCAATCCACATACTGCATGTCTTTGGGATGTGGGAGGAAACCAGAGCACCTGGAGGAAACCCACGCAACCACAGGGAGGACATGCAGACTCTACACAGAAAGTACCCCAGCCGAGAATCGAACCGGAGGACCTCTTGCTGTGAGGCGACAACGCTAACCGCTGTACCACTGTGGCCGCCCAGGTTATAGATCACATTAAAGGTGGTAAAAGTTTTTAAATAATTTGTTGTGGTCTCATTTTTTTATATCACAAAAACTGGCATTTTAACAGGGGTGTCTAAACTTTTTATATCCACTGTAGGTGGGAAGTGCCAGTGTCTCATTTTTATTTCATTACTCAATTTTTTTTATTTTAGTTATTATTGGCACATGACCTGAAATAGTTATTGGATGCATATCAAAACCTGCAATTAAATGCTCATTTTCCTGTGAACTATAATTTCTGTCTAGACTAGCCCAGTATTTGTAACTTGGGGAAGAATATGTAAAGTCACTCTGAACTCTTACTCCCGAATTCACATCTTCCATACCAAACATGTTCATAAATTTCTTCAAAAGTTTATGCTCTTTTATTATACTTTCCCTTCTGGGTCCCCCAGATATATCCTCACTCTGCAAATCAAATTCCATTCCCCATTTAAAGTAATATTCCCAGCTGAAAGCTGGTTATTTCTCCCAGAATTTTCTTACTCTATTATAGCAGTTTTAAGTGGAATATAAATACAAGCTAGTATTATCTTCCTTTCTTGCCAGTAGCCCCTTAATACTACAAATCAACCATTATTATCTTTTTTCCCATTTTCTGTCACTGTTGGATCACTTCTTGCAATTAATATGTGCTCCTTTTCTTGCAGTTAATATAAGTATTTCCCCTTTCCTTCATCTAAGATATTCTGCTGAATAACCATCATGAAATCCTTTTTTATTAAATTCACATGCTCAGTTCTTTCTAAATGTGTTTTGTCTCTTGTAGCATAGCTATTTGATATTCTGCATTTTATATAGTTCATTACTCTTTCTTTTTTGTATATATCTGTGAAACTATTCACATTTAAAGATAGTATAGAAAGTGTCATTATATTAAGAATCGTTTTTTCCTTACCTGTTATGTGTATCATCTTTTTTTTAATGTCTATTTCAGCTTTTGTGTTACATATACTAATGTTTGGCAGGTTGATCTTTTATATAGTTGTTTATTGTCATATCCTTTTGAACCCATGTGAAATCTTATAAAACTTTTAGTTTTAGTGAAAACCCTCAAACAAAAACTAAACAAAACAAAAAAACACACCATAAATGTAGTAACTTAATACTATCACACAAAACTATGTACATCTTCAAATATTGAAGTTTAACCCTCCTAATAGTAACAATTGTCCCAGACTGACAGCCACACTCACAGACTTTGGTTAACATATAAGGAAGGTTATACATGTGAAGATTCATGGTACAGCCTGTGCTTCTACGGCCTCTAAGTGCTGTCTGTTTTTTGTCTTTATTCCTCTCCCAGATTAGAAAATCACTTGAATGGTTTCAGAAAACATTATCTCCTAGCCATTGAAAGAAAGAATTATTCTGTTTTCATTGCCCTTTATCAGATTGTCTCCATATTAACATGAGAACCAGTTAGTTGCTTCTATTACAAGCATTTGTTAATTTGCTAGAGGAAAACTTTTTATTATATTCAGTGTTATTTATTTGCTTTCCCTTAAAACATGTAACTAGATCAAGCCAAGGGCCTTAATCCAGTTATTCCCATATGCAAGAGTAAGACAAATCATATCAGTTTTTCTTGTGTCATGTTCTTTTTTACCAGACTTTTCTGCTCTTTTTGCATTGCAGTGCCTACATTTATTAAAACTGAACAAGAAGAAAGGAAGAAGGGAAAAGCAGGGGCAACTCTTTACTTTAGTACCTCAGTTACACTCAAAAATAACTGAGAAAGATTTACTTTATAGCATGCAGGTTATATCATGCATAATAAAAATACTGCTAAGAACAAAATTTTAATTACAGTTAACTCTTTCCTTCTTCCCCTCTCCTAAATATTATTCCAAACATTATTAACATGGAGTAAAGCATATGCTTTGTAGTGTCCTAAAAGTTTAACAAAGTCAAATAAGTCCAGTATTTCCAGGTTTTCTTATGTCATGTTTCATAAATATAATTAATGTTTTGTAATCCCACATTTATTTGTCAGTTTCTTATTTGCTAGTTTTCTTTCTGTTGATCTCCACCTCCAATCTAGTATCTGCTTCGTTTCCAACATACTCCTGGTTCTCCTGGTCAACTCTTGTGCTTTTTTCTGTCTCTCAAGCATTTGCCTTTGAAACATTGGAAAATGTTTCACTGGCACAATCTATGTATGGGCTTTATTACCATAAGAACAAGAAGCAGATTCTCCCTTTGTTTGATAGCTCACTTTTTGTTGGGCAAATGTTTGTATTTCCTCTTTAGCATGTTCTGCATCAAAAAATGATTTGACCCTCCAGGAAAGAATATTCTGAAAATAGCTGGATACAGCAGCTTGAATTTCATGCCTGCTTCTCAACATTCCTTGTTTACTGGAATAAATTTACTCCTCTCCTGCATGGTGCACAGCAAGTAATCATTTCTACAAACATTCTGCTGTCTCCCTTTTTTAGTACTTTGTCCTTCTGAGACAGTTTTGTCAGAATCAATTATTTCTGCTGTGAGGATTGCAACTTTACTATTAAAGGTCTAGGTTACTTTCTCATGGCCAAGTTTGGAGCATGTACATGATGTCCCCTTTCACTTAACAACTCCTGCTGTGGAATACCAGTCCAGTTGCTTATTTGTGCTTTTATAAAATTAATACAGTCCGTTCCTTCCAGCTTCTCTGGTAGAGCAAAAAATCTCAAGTTTTCCTTACACACTCTGTCCTCTTATTTTATTTCTTTGAAACATCTCTTCTTGAGCAGTCTCATATGCAGCCAGTCATATTGTCACACTGACATCTGATATTTGCATTTTTATCACCTCATCTGAATATCTGTTTAAAGATTCTTCCATTTTTTCCAGCCTTTTATTTGAGTTGATATACTCCTTTAGTGTTTAATTTATTTTAACCAGCTCGGAGTACATCTGACTTTTTTTCCTATAGATTACTGAAAGTCATTTCTTGCACCAAAGCTGGAGCTTGGACTACGTTTTGCTGAACAGCTGCACAATTCTTTCCAGACAGTGTTTTCTCCACACCTTTTGTGATTGATTGTCTTTCAGGTTCTTGGAATTTTTATTTTCCTGCTATCCAGGCAGTGCACTTACTAACCAGTTACTGAAATTTGCCTCCGAATACAGGTTGATTGGCTCTTTTTTAAGTTTCTCTTTTCACACTGGGAGAGCTGAAGTTAAACTGTTACGCAGTGGTCAGCCATCTTGGAAGTCCAGAAGCAGTTAATCTTGAGGATTCTGAGTATTCCTTTCTGAGGGAAATGAAAATGTTAAAGCTATAATGGCAAGCAGTTCAGTGAAAAAAATAAGTTTGAAATTATAGAAAGTGAATATGAGGTAACAACCTCCCCAGCAGCCTTAATAAGTTAATGCAGTTAATAGAACAATGTATAATTTAGTGTTATTTAAAGATAGCCAATGCACTTTTTTAATGCTAATAATTTGTGTTTTCTGAGGGCATACATGCTGTTTTTTTTCATATCTGGGAGGTGGACAGAGATAGGAAAAAAACAGACTACTATCAGTGTAAGTGGGAGCACAGTCTGTAGCATGTGCTTTAGCATGGGTAACCTACAGTTATGGTTAGATAATGCCTGTAGGTGCAGACATCAATTTGGGGCAATTTTTCTCTTCTAGAACATTAATGTTTTGATGATGTACATAGTTTTGTGTGTTTGCTCCAAATTAATAGGGGATGGGGTTTTGTTTGAGTGTATACATTAAAACAAAAAGTCTTGAAAAATGTGTCATAGGTTCAAATAGAAAAAGAACAGTAAAATAGCAGCCTGCCAAACCATATATGCATGTAACAAAAAAGCTGGAAATACACTTTCAGAGAAAACTATCGTGTCATAGGTGGAAACAATAGCTTTTTTATCATGGTGGCTATTCTGTCCATATTATCCTGGAATGTGAATGGCCTTACAGATATAGATAAAAAGAGTAATTACATTAAGAAATGCAGAGTAAAAATAGCAATGCTACAGGAGACAACTATGGAAAAATGATCATGTGTATAGAGGATTTCAGAATGGATATTCAATAGAATATCAGGAATAGAGGAAAAGGGGGATAATTATACTAATTGCTAGAGAGGATCCAATAATGATAGATGAAAAAAAGGCAAAAAAGTAGATTTGTGGAACTAAGTGGCTGTTGGCAAGGGAGAGGGATTACAACAATATGTATTTGTATTCCACCAAAAACTGCTGTTATGGATCTTAAGAAAATTTTGACAGAAATAATCAGCTTTCGCCTAGCACTGTTATTTATAGATGGGGACTGGAATTCAATTTGCATTAATGAGGATATACTGAGGGATCTAGAATGGACAGTATAACAAAAGGTGGTAGATTTCTGAAGAAGTTTATAAAAATATTTGGTATGGAAGATGTGAATTCAGTAGTAGCAACTTGGGCATAATTTACGTAATATTCCCCAATGTATAGTAACTGGGTAGACTAGATAGAAATTATATTTCACAGGAACACATGCATTTAATTAAAAGCTTCAACACACATCTAATAACTATTTCTGATCATATACCAATAAGATACAAATGCAGGCTAATGAAATAAAAATAAGACACTAACACTTTTACACCTTTCTGTTAAAATGAGAAAAATTTAAGGAATGGGTAGTGGAAATAAATCAAGAGTTATTAGAGATGAAACAAATATCATCAGAAGTTATATCTAGTGACTGGGATGAAACGAAAATGGAGTATAAAACCGGGTCAAAATAAAACAGAAAGAGATATGATTAAGAAATAATAGAAATTACTTAGTTGGGCTGACAGTGGTTAAACTATTGCAGAATAAGGGAAATCTCACCAAACAAAAGGATGAGCAAATAGAGTGCTAAAGAGAAAATACGCGAGTATCTGCATAATATGCATGAGTTTAGAAAGATTTGCAGTTAAGCAACTATTTTTGATAACAACTCCAGAGCCCAAATATTTCTAGCATAATGCCTTAGATGACAATTTTGAAAGCATTGCTGCCAAACTCTGGGAACCTATAACAAGAAAAATAACCTGAGATTCTAGGGAGGTTTTAAAAATATTCTGGAAATGTTATGCAGATTTGTATAAAGCAGAAAAATTTGGAAATCAAAAAAGAGTACAGATAGGAATATTTATTTATTCATTTTAGTTTGTTTACTGGAGTAATACACTGATCACTATAGACAATTTGTAGGCACAGCCCTGGAAGACTTAATTATGCCAAAGTTAGAGGTAGACAACCTGTAGTTAAGATAGCAGCTTATGAGATAAAAACAGTGATGTATAATCAGTCTTCAGGAAAGTCTACAAAAACATATTGTATTCCTGTGGAAATTTGGAAAATAGGAGAGAAGAAAGTGGATAAAGATCCGGAAGATTTTGTTTAACAGTATTTTAAAAGGAGGGAAAGCATCAACATCTTGGAAGAAAGCTCTGGTGGCTGTGTTACCTAAATACGGCAAATACCCTTAGTCCCAATTTCGTGTACCAACCCATTTCAATTTTAAACCATGATTATAAGTGCTTATGTCTATACTAACTACAAGAATTGCAAAGGTGTTGCCAAAATTGATAGATGTGGATCAGTGTGGTTTGTGTAAGGGAAGTAAACATTTGACAATATTAACAGAACAATGATGATCCAGAGGAAAGCAGAATGTAAGGAAATACCTCAGCTGATAGTGGATCTTGATGAAAGAAAGTATTTGACAGAGTAAGCTGGGATTTTGTGTAGTGCATTAGAAGGATTTGCGTTCCCTGATATGATTGTAAGGTTAATTAGAAGGCTATATGAAGGATCAGAGCGAAGAATTAAAGTGAGAGAGTTCCTCTCAGATAAGCTGTGTGTGAACAGAGGGACCAGGCAGGGGTGTCCTCTTTCCCCTTTGTTATTGTATATTTAGAGCCATTGACAAAGAAAATAAGGGACTCAGAAATGCAAAAAAAAAAAAAAAAATGAATTAATATTGTAATAAAAAAAAGTTGGCTTTATTTGCAGATGATGCTATTTTGTACCTGATAAACCCAGTCAGTATTGTGCAACATTTTGAGACAGTTTCATGTCTTTTCAGGATGTAAAATTAATGAAGATAAAACAAGGACTATAGCCATAAATTATGTACCCACACACAAATTGGTTCAGTAATACACATATTAATGGGGGCATGATAAAATAAAGTATTCAGGAGTATGGATTAAAAAGGCTTATGTTATGGCAGCTAAGGGTATGTAGGAAGTGACTAAAGAAAAGTTGATACAAAAATTGAGAAACTGTAAACTCTTATCTATGGCTATGTATAGTAAGATACAAGCAGTGAAAATATATTTAGTCCCTTTAATCTTGTATACAGGGCAAGCACATTTTTATCAACCTAAGAAGAAGTTGTGGACAATAACTAATATGGAATTAGTAGAATTTAGCTGGCGGGAAAGAGGGCAAAAGTTAAATGGGATAAGTTGATCTTTCCAATAGAACATGGTGGTTTAGGTTTACCTGATTTGTAGGGATATGTTGGAGCTACAGTTAAGACTCGTATACATAACAAGCAGAAGGTTATAATTCAGAGTGGAAAGGGATAATCACAAAGCAATGAGAAAGTTCAAGGACTAGAGAGAGAGGGAGGGGCATGGCCAAGATGTGGCCTGAGTAACAGCACTTTCTCTCTGCTCTGCCTTTTTAGAATATTTATGACAGGATTTTTAAAATGTATCTATCCTATTTTTGTTTTTTTGTTTTTTTGTTTTTTTTACATATTTGGAATCTACTGTAGGATAGTATATAAAATGTCTATATATTTTTTTATTTTTTCCTGTCAAAAAGTACTAGAGAAAGTATTTTGACTCCCGGCTACAGAATGAGCTTCTCCAAATCTACTCTTCAAGAAACAATTATTAAGAAGGAACTTCAGTCACTGTTATCTAATATTCAAGAACTGACAACAAAAATTGATAGAATGGATGTAAAGCTGGACAATTCCAAAGAAAAATGTTCCCAACAAATGGAAATGTTACATGAAGACCTCAAGCAACAAGAGAGACAGATTACAGGAATAGAGAGTTCACTGAATGATATAGACACTAGAATTCAAGAAGGCGAGCATAACATAGACTTTCTCTTAAAACAAAATACTCTTTTACAAACAAAAGTTGATGATCTAGAGAATAGATCAAGAAGAAATAATATTAGGGTCTTTGGTTTACCTGATAATGTTGAAGAAGGTAATATGGAAAAATTCTTAACTTCTTGGCTTCCCGAGGTACTGCAGATTCCTGAAGCTCTCTCTCATATGGGATAGAGAGAACCCACAGGTCCTTAGTGTCTTCAAAAAAGGTAAAACCAATTGTACTAAATTTGTTATAGTGAAGTTTCTATCATCACATGATAAGGAGATAGTGTTAAAGACTGCATGGGCCAAATCTCCTATTAAATGTAAAGAAAATGCCTTATGCTTTGCTAATGATTACTCATTTTCTGTAGTAGCCAAAATAAATCTTTTCCTGCCAATGGTAAAATAACTTAAAAAAAAAGCCCAAATAAAATATTACCTATTATTTCCAGCCAGATTAAAAAATTTCTTCAAGATGGTCCAAAATATTTGATGATGTAACTTTTGTCAAAACAAGAATACTGCTTGATAAAATAGAGGATATGGACTGGGCAAATGCCAGTCTTAAAAGAAATGCTGATAACAGTTCTTGGAAGATCTCTGAACATAAAAAGAATCTCAAGAATAAGTGATTAATTAAAATATTTTATACTGGCTTTCCTTTATCTAAGCCGTATTACTTAACTCGGAAGTTGGAGAAATGGAAATGGTGCAACACGTGATTTTTTTTAATATGGTACATAATTGTTTCAGTGACATTTTTATAGTTTGTGGTGCTGCTGTAGCGTTGTCGCCTCACAGTAAGAAGCTGTCCGGTTCGATTCTCAGCTAGAGCGTCTTCTGTGTGGACACATACATGAATGGGCGTACCTTCATTATAGGTTGTGCGTCAGGGCTGGTAACTCGGCACGTAAAAGTCAACTAACAATCATTAGCAGACCGGAGTTCTGCTGTGGCGACCCCTAACTGGGAAAAGCCAAAAGACACAACAACATTATTATTAGTAAATCTAGTTTACTTTATTAAATGCGGCTTGATTGCTATAGCAAGTAAAAGCTATTTAGTTTATTTTTTAATTCTATTATTTGATTATTATAGATGCATCGTATATTTGGTGAGTGAATTCTGTGGTACCTTGGGGACTAAAGCAATTGCTCAGACTTAAACATAGTAAAACTAGCGTCTTTGACACTGTAGACATTTTTTCTTTGTTTTTTGTTTGTTGTTTTGTTGCCTTGTCTCACTTTAGAGATTCTTCATGGATATTATTGCCATAATGTTGCTTTATTGATAATATTTCCCATTTTTTGTTCTGGTAGTGGGATATGCTGGTGGTTGTGGTGATAGACATGAGAAATGTTTTTTGGTAAGCTGATGTGCCTAGATTTTGTCATCAGGTGTTTATTTGAAAATGGGGCTGTGTGGGTGTAATGTACGGATGGCTTCTGCTTAGGTGCTGTAGTGAGATTCCTTGATTGTTGTATTGTAAAGTAGCTTTGTTTTTTTGTTGGTATTAGTTGTGGAGAAGTGGAGGGATTGGTGTTGATTGGTACATCCATAGTGGTTTAATGGTTTGCTGGGTTTGGGAGATAGTTTATTGTGTTTGCTGTGTTGAATATCACTCTCTCCCTCTCTTTTTGCTTTTTTTTTTCTGTCCATTTTGTTTGTCCCAGACTTGCTGCAAGGTAATCAACAGCTTTAGTAGTAAAAAGCTGCATATGTTTTCCCTCCTGAGTCTCGTGCATCTGACTTGGTAAACAGCCCTGTGATGCGATCGCACTAAGGCTGCTAGAAGTGAAAGCAGAAAAGAGTGTCATTTCCATGGAGACGTTTACTGTGTGAACTCCTTGCTGAGGAACTTCGTAACACAAGATAATAGCTTGAATAGATGGTCTCTAAAGCCATCTACAGGACAAATGAAAGAAATGCAGTTAAGTGATCTGTATAACATGACTGCTATGATAAAGCATTTGCGAGCATTTGTAAACAGTTCTGATACATTTAAACTCTTATATTTTTAATACTTATAGTCATAGTTTTTGTTTACTTAAGTAAAGCTTTCTCTGATTTGTATAACAAACATTTAATATACATAGCAACATCACTAAAATATTATAAAATCATTACATGAGACCTATACTGAATTTTACATTATTCTACAGAGTTTAGAAGACAGATATGGGTATAATTCTGGTGCAGATGGAGGTCAACAAACAATGAATGAAACAAAACATAATCTGCATAGTAATTAATTGCGCACAGTGTAATCTGAGATGCAGATGTATTCTTTTACAGGTTGCAACAACATAGTTTTCTTTAGGTGATTTCATGTCTTGTATATTAATTAATGTTTTGCTATATTCTGTGGGAGATGGAGGCTGATTCAGGTTAGGAAAGGTTTAAAAAATAAATAAGTTAATTTCATGGAAATGTTCTCTCCACCTATGAACTCTTCCCAGTCATGGCCCATCCACTACTGGTCACAAACATATGCTACACCCCTTCTTAGAAAATACAGAGGATTTTAGTGGAATTTCATTTTTATGGTGGGAAATTGTCAGTATTTATTACGCTCTTGTTTTCAGCTACATGGAGATGGGGAGGTAGTGTTACTAGTTACTGGCACAATGAATAAATAAATGGGGAAGGTGGACTATAGGCTTGTAGAATTTCTAGGTGATTGAATTACCTCCTGAACACTGACTACACACAGACTATTGCTCATAGTAAGGATCAAAAGTTCTTCAGGATATAGCTTGCTTATGGACGATTATAGCAATTCATTGCAAATGAATTATTTATGACCTTTATATGTAAAACGTGGTTGGTCTTTATTATATTTTAAACTCAATCTGATTTGCATAAAGAGGAAATTTCACAACACATCTTTATTTTATTTATATGGTGACGAAGTGATATTAAAAATATAACATCATAAATTCAAAATGAAACAGTTACATTTGATATATTTTAATATGTTTCTTGAATGATTACATACAATTTTTATGGAAGTATTTTATTTCATAATTTTTCTTTTTTTTAGTCACATATACTGCTTAATAATGTTAAAATATGCAACAACATATGTATTTAGGCAGGGATGAGAGGAGTGTTGTTTCTAGTTAGATGGTCAATATGAGTAGCAGATGTTACTCAGATTAGGTGTTTTCAACTCCAGGGGGGATTTAGTATGTGTTTATGTTATTAGTAAATGTAAATTTCTGTTAATAGTTATTATGATGTTCACTAAGTCTTACAAAATTGAATTTGATGTAAACATATCTTATTGGATAAAAGTTTTATGTGCTTCATATGTAACATAATTGTATTCCTTATAGTCAATTTCTTTTGAGTTCAAAAATATGGAAAAAAAAAATTAATCAACAACCAATATTCGGAAATATCAACATTTTATGGCATCTTTAAAGTGTATATCATTAAACATTAATGGATTAAATAATCCTAACAAGAGAAGATTTTTGAATAAATATCTTAAACTACATAATTCACAACTAATATATCTCCACGAAACTCGTCTACTATCTGAAGATATTACAAAATTGGAATCCAAATCTTACAAACTTTTGATTAGCTCTGAACATACACAGAAAAAGACGAGTGGCCATACTATGGAAAAATACGGGTCTATATTAGATGAATGAAAGTTCGTCTTAGCGAACACTCACATGAGCGAATATCCAGGTACTTAAAACTGCAATTGTGGGGGGCTGCGCCCCCCACACCCCCCAAATATATATTCCAACTCCGAGATCGCACTACAGTGAGGAAAGGGCAAATATTCCTGTACCACGATCTCGCAATTGCTGTTTTGAGTTCCGCAATATTCGCTCATGTGAGCGTTCGCTAAGATGAACTTTCATTCATCTAATATAGAGCCGAAAAATACATTACCTATGCCTAGAATAATTGACACATATAAAGATAATAAAGGGATGCTATCTTCAGTTGTTATAGAATTTAATACAATTTTTTACTTTAATAAATATATATTGGATTCCTGGCATTGGAGTAACAACAGTAAAGCAACATATAATGCATATAGTACAGTTTTCTAAGGGCAATATTATTGTTGTTGGAAATTTTAATTTTATCTCCGATATAAAAGACTCTAGTACTAATGGCAGAAGGAAAATTCCAGCAATAGCCAAATTATTAAATGAATTCTCAGATTCATACATGCTGAAAGATATTAATAATTTTACAGATGCTAAGTCACTATTTTATACAGTTTACTCACAGACATAATTCATACTCAAGAATAGATAGGGTATTTATTTCTAATAACTTAGCTGATTCCTTATTAAACTCAAAAGTGATTTCATGTCCCCTTTTAGACCATAATTCCATAACATTTTGATTTTATATTAAATTCCACATTTAATGTTCAAATTAAAAGGATACCCACGTACATAACTAAACTAAAGTGCTTTATTGATTTTTTTTTTTTACTGCAGATTTACAAAGTATACATCTGGGATGATCTAAAAGCTTACCAATATGGTAAAATTATTGATTGGTATAAAAAGAAAATAATTTCATGGGATAAAGAACTCCAAGATATACAAACAAAGTTAGACACTTTAAGACTTGATGTTTCAAGAAATCCAGATAAGAAAGCTAGAATAAATGAAATAAATACTTTAAACAATAAATATGTGGAAATTTTAAATCATATAATCATGATTTATCTGGAGAAATAAAAACTTCAAAATTTTTCTATAAATCCTAGATCTATGAATATTTCAGCTAACAAAACTAAAAGGTTAAATAGGTTTAATCAAATTAATGAAGTCTATTCTCCAACAAAAAGAAAAATATATCTGACTTACTAAATATATTAAGTGAGTTTAGAGAATTTTTCTTAAAACTAAATCAACCCAGTGACATGATTAATGGTACAAAAGATATTCAGTCTTTTATTATTATTAATAATAATAATAATAATAATAATAATGATAATAATATAAAGAACAGACTATCAGAAACACAAATAAATTTAATAGATAAACAAATATCTTGTAAAGACATAAAAGATCAAATTACTAAACTTAAGCAAAATAAAGCTCCTGGTAACGATGGTATAATTTCCGAAATCTGCAAAGTTTTACCTGCCAAGGCTTTAACTTTGTTACACACAGTATTCAATATAGCTCAAAATAATAACATTATACCCCCTTCTTGGAAGTAAACATTTATTTCACCCATACTAAAGCCCAATAAAAATCCTACAAAATGTGCCTCATATAGGCCCATTTCATTGTTAAATACAGACTATAAAATGTGCATGTCTATTTATGCTGATAGACTCAAACATTTTTTACCATCCCTGGTAGACATGGATAAAACAGGTTTTATAATTAATAGAACTTCCTATTATAACATCAAAAGAACAATAACTTTAATTGAATCAGTGAAAATCTTAAACAATAATTTAACTCTAGTTAGTTTAGATATCAAGTGTGCTTTCGACTCAGTTAATTGGGAATATCTTTTTATTTTATTGAAGGAGTTAAACTTCTCTAATAGCTTTATTAATCTTATTACCCAATTATATAATGGCAGTCAAGCCTACATAAAAATTGGTACAAATGTATCCCAGAACATACCTGTTGTAAAAGGAACCAGGCAAGGTTGTTCTTATCTCCTCTTTTGTTCACATTAATTATGGAACCTTGGGAAAACTAAATAAGAGATAACAATAGTATACACGGTTATAGATTAAACTTTAATGAAACATCAAAAATCCAAATGTTTGCTGATGATGTATTAATCACTCTTGGAGGTACTTATCCAACCTTACAAGAATTGTTCAAAAATATGGATATATTTTAAAAAAGTTCTGGTCTTAATTTTAATAACAATAAAACTCAAATTCTTCTAATTGGCTCAAAAGGTATAATATACAAGTTGAATATAAAAAAAATATATACCTCAATTTCAACAAATATATTTAGGTATAACTATAACAATTAATATTAAAGACATTTTACACTTAAATTATAGCAAAAGTATAACAACTATAGAAACTGTAATAAGTAAATGGAACAAAATTCTATTCACAATGGATTGATGAAAAAACTTTCCATTATAAAGATTTTCTTGCTTCCAAAAGTCTTGTACATAATACAATCTGTTTCTATTCTGCCTACAAGCTCTTTTATTAAAAAATTGAACACGCTGATTAAAAAAATTCTGTGGCATCCAATAAAGCCTAGAATTGCATTATCCTATCATATGTATAGTTGGGGAAATGGAGGCATATCTTTACCAAATCTAGAAATTTATTCAATCTCATCAGTAATTAAAACAATTGTTTATCTTATAGATGGAGAGTATTTAGCAAAGTGGAAAGACATTATATTAAATTTATCCCAGAATACCAAAAATAAAGGTAATATCCATCTAGCAAAGCTATTAAATAATTCATTTATGTGGAATTTACAGATTGCTTTTCCAATTAATCCACTCAAATGTTTAAAACTACTTATGTAACTTTAATTCTAAAGGCCTTTAAAAACTATGTATTTAGGTTTAGAATCTTTGAGTATTGGTTATTTCTCATCTTCCCTATTGCCTATACACAAGGGATAATTCTCTCTACAGACTATTCTAAAATGTTACTATTTAAGCAAAACGAATGAATGCTTTGGCATCAAATGATAATGAGGCAAAATCTATTAATGCTCTTGTAGATTAATGTAATCTTAACACTTTACTTTGGTTAGATTTGCAAGAGTTTAGAAAATATGTTCTAGATATACTAGTTTTAATTCCCTCAAATGCTAAGAATTCAATACCCAAACTTATTCAATATTTGATTTTATGTACTCATAATAGTTTGCCAGTTAAATTAGCAGATCATATATTTATAGAGCAATTAAACAATATATAGATGTATATTCAGACAGCTATTGGAATACATTTTCTGTAATCAATAATTTTATTCCCTCAGAAAAAGACAAAATTAATTTCCTTCAGTCAGCCAGTGAAACCACTTCTCTTAACTGGAGAATCTTCACATGAAGATTTTTACATAAATCTTTTCTCACTCCACAGAAAATGAGTAAGATAACTAAACAAGATTTGTTTGCTGGAGATGTAATACAGAAACAAATGCTAATTGTAACCATATATTTTATGACTGTGCGTTATTAAAGAAATTTTGGGAAGAAGTTAACATTTTTTACAGACAATTTTGTGCTTACCAAATCACTTGTATTAATCAACATACCTGTTCCAGACTGTATAAATAAAAGCAAATCTTCTTTACTCTGGTCTATATTGTCCATTGCCAGGAAAACAATTACAAAAAACTGGAAGTCCTCATTTGTTCCCTCATCTAAAGAATTTAAAGGTCTTCTCTTGGAAATATCTAGGTTAGAAATGTTGACTATTAAATCTAAATCTACGAGGAATACAAATGTATGTTACAAATGGGAAAATATACATGAACTATTAGTTAAAAAACTGGATAAATGATTAATGCAGTAATCTTTCTTTTTAATCCTTTTTCTCTATTCTTTATTTTTTTTTGCAAAGATATTAACTTAACTGGTCTTGTTGTTTGATATATAGTGAACATCATTGTATATAGTTTTTTTTATTATAGTTATTGTATTAGTATTTGCTCGTTTTAAATATTGTACTTTAAACATTTTTTTCAGTTTTTTTCAAAATATTTGTTCATTACAATAATAATTTCAATAAAGCTGTTTTTTTAAAAAAAAAAAAGAAATAGAGAGAGAGAGGGATTTTAGATGTGGATCCTTAATGAGAATAATAACAACCATACAGAATAAAGTAGTAGAAAGCATTCTAAGAACTAAGTCAGTATGAGAATGGAGAAAGGAGATTTTGCCAATAGGGTTGACTGTAAGTAGGGGTACAGAAAATAGGCAAGAGGGCTCTGGAATTTACTGGAAAAAAACTGGCAAAGGAACCAAGATATTGGGAGCAAATAACTCTGGTAGGAGAGGTAATAGAGTGGGATGAGGCCAAGAAGGCATTTGGATTGCAGGCTAGAGACTGCATTCTGTACCATGGTTTGATCTCAGAGTACAGGCAAAGAGAAAGGGATAGGAGCATTTTAAGTAAAAGGCCTGCTCTGGTGGAATTTTTAGTTGAATCTAAAACTGAAGACTGTTAAAAGAGATGATTAGTTGGGCATATAAAATTTTGCATGTTATCTATAAGAATCTATCAGAAGAGGTTAGAAAAGTTTGGGAAGAGATACTGGAAAAGCATTTTACAAGAAAACAATGGGAAGACATATGTATGACTCCAAAGTATGCCGCTAAGTCCGGAAGGTTTAGGATCTTTGCTTGGAAGTGTTTGCATAGGTATTCTGATAACCCAAGCAACCTTCAAATAATTTTTCCTCAGGTAGATAACAAATGTTGGAGGTGTGATGGAGAAGAAAGAGGTGACTGGGAATGTATTTTAGGAGTGTAATAACTTGGCAGCTTTTAACAATTCCCTACAGAATGCTGTATCAGAAATATTTGGTGAGCAAATGACTGTAAGTAAGGACAATATTATTTTGTGCTGGGATACAAGATCTGAATTGCCTAGACATAATAAGGCTTTTTAAGTTTAATTATGTTGGCTGCCAAAAAACAATTACTTAAAAGTGGAAATTAAAGTCTACACCAACTGTATTTGAGATGATGAATAGTATAAAAGAGTTACAAGAACTGAATGAGGGAGCTTTAGAAAAGGGAAAGAGCAAATTGCATAGAAGTGAATCAAAATTGTAGGAAAAATACATGCATAATAATGTTCAGGAGGAGTGCGGTTTAAGGGAAGGCAGGAATTCAGCAATTCTTTTGTAATGTTGGACTGATGAGAGTAGCAAAGAAAATATATGTGATGTATATTGTATTTAAATGGAAAAAATGTTATAATGCTTTGTTTTCTTTTCTGTTAATGTATGTTTGCCTGTGTCTTAAGTGCTAATTTAATAAAGGTGCTTAAAAAAAGTGCTAACCAAGGCCAGAAATATTTCCTACATGCGACCTGAAAGTAAACCTGGTTGTTTAATTAGTAGTGTTAAACATGGCCTTACAAATATGCTCCTTAAACTATTTAAACTGTTTAACTACTGTTTTTGTCCATGATAAGTGTTGCAGAGCAGTGCTGAAGCCCCTCCATAAGGATGACTTTATAACTTACCAGGTAGTCAGACTTAAAAGCCACATCTGCAATGTATTACATATGACCTCATAAACTGTGATATCAAGAATCTTATTGGATAACCTCCCCAACACTTGGCTTTGTAAGGGGTAAAGCATATCTGTTTAATCTGGTAAACTTCTTCAAAAGGGTTGCAGAGGCTATAGATGATTGCCATGTAGTGCATGCAGTGTATCATGACCTAGCCAAGGATTTTGACACCTGAACCATGCTGACATCACACAAAAGCTAAGTGCTTTAACATATTACCCATACATGTCAAAATCCAAAAGTATAAAAATGACCAGCAATGTCTCTCAGTTCAGTGCAGGGACCTCTTTTTTTGTATTTATTGCGTGGAACTATAAGCAGAGTGTCAAGGGTTCTGGCTAAAAAAGTATGCAGGTGACTACACACTAAGGTTTGTTGTTAAGTCATCCTGTGACATCCAAGCTCTCCAGAATGAGCTCTCCTTAATAAACTATTTGTGTTTAATACTGTATTTCTTTTGGAGACAATAGCATGTTTTTTTTTTGTTTTTGTTTTATTTTTTATTTATCTATGGGTAGGTTGTAGTGATCTTTTATTCTGGTCAAACTCTTGGTATACTAAAATAGGCTCAAACCAAATGCTAAAAAGTATATAGACAATAGACCACTACAAAATGAAACTGTAGCCAGGGAACTAGGCATTTGTGTTAACAGCTTCCTCTCTTTTGACCATCATATAAAAATGGTTGTCTGGAAATCCTGTTAGCCCTGTTAATTGCCAAAAAGAATATCATCAAGTTGTAAAGCGGTAATCACACCCTTATACTCAGCATTAATCAGGCCATTTATCGAGTACAGTGCTCTCGTTGGGTTGTATGTCATTAAACATGTCAAACAATTAGAAAGACCCAAAAGGTTCCTAACTAAAAGATCACAGTCCTAAAGTTTCTGAGCCACAGAGAGAGGGTTGAAGCTGTATCCCTTTATCCAATGCCGAATAGGCTTTATATCTATCTCATTATCACTCCACTGAGGAGCCTGTTGTCCTGGACCTACTGTTTCTCTGCAAGTTCAATATCTCAATCAGTATTTGAACCAGGGACCTAAATTTTCACCAACAGATAAAACACATTGGAGACAAGTTTATATCCCAGCAACTCCCAAACCTCTGAAATAAACTTCTTCTACATGTTTAACAGTGCAACTCACTATCTTCTTTTAAACATAAACTAGTTGACTGGATGTCCACAAAATGATGCTGGGACTGACTGGTATGGCTATCCTAGAGAAAAGAAAAAGTGGCCTAAAGGAGATTACTGTAAAGCATTAATGATAATGGGACTTAATGACCTTTCAATATCTGTGAATCAATGGCAGGATATGAATTATTTGTATTGCCCCTCTTTGGCCAAAACAATACTCATTTCTTATGCAACAGACATTGACGAACATAGATCCCATCCATTTTCTCATTCATTTGAGATTACTGACTTTCAGCAAAGACAGCATATTAGACTCCATCATGATGTTATTACACCTTCTTGGATGACTCTGCATGCCAAGGATGTATTGATATCTTGCATGGGGTAGTATACTCTGTGACTTTCACTTTTGTGACCATCACTCTGTGTGAAAATGCAGTTTTCAAAGGAATGTACTGCAAGGGAAATTCCCTTTTCCTGAAGCACATTGACCTCAGAGTTTAATTCTATCAGCTAAAAGGGGTACATGAGCAGGGTCCCTTAGAACAGGAGGGTGTCAGGAAGTTTGACTATGTCAAGTCAACACTCTTCCAGTTCTCAAGCACTTAATTGGCTGGTTGTTTTATTAATTTCACATTGCTACCTTGAGTCCAAGAGGTATACCTGTGAGGTTATGCTTGGTCTAGAAAACTATACACTTTGTCTTCCTTGAATTTGAAGCTTGCCAACAAAAATTGTACAGTATGATTTCTTAGTTATATTCCTCACACTGCACCTCTGGAACTTCTTCAAAGTCTGGTAGGAACCACCAATTAGAAAATGCCACCTGTTGCCATTCTAGTGGCCTTGTACAGTGCTCACTCTACAGCTGCCTTCAGCCAGCAATTTAATGATACAAACTCCATCTTCTACTCCTGAGCACTTATCAGACAAGAGGAGTGCAGAACAGGTATGCAGTTTCTTCTTCTTCCCTACTAGATTCATCCTGGAATGGCTAAATCTGAGGAAACAGAGGTCTTCATCTCTCCTGTGCCAGCTAAATAAGGATAATGACTGTCCTGCTATCACTAATGCCCCTCCAGATACCATTTTTATGGAAAACCCCACTGGCTCCTAAGATTTTTTGTTTGTTTGTTAAGGAGGGTAAATTTCTGACCTATTGTTCAAATTCAGTCTGGAGCATACAAGGCAGGAAAATTAAGTTAAGAAGAAAATCCACAAGAAGTTAGATATACATGAGTAAGAGTTGGAGGAGGGGGTAGAAAGAAAATGTGGAAGGTGAGTTGTCAGACTTTGACCGATATTTGTCACAAACAACAAGATTGCAGTTTATTTATAGAATCAAACTGTTGTGATTACTTGATGGTAATACTTAAATGATGTTGCAATTGCATAGTTGATAATGTGGAGAACATGATTTCATATAATCAGCAAATGTGGCACTTTTTTCCAGTGACCCTGTTAGTTTCTGCTTGTTTGTCTCGCGTGCTAGAAGCACTGGTAAGAAAAAGACTGTCCCAAGTTTATTATGACTTCTACTAGCAAACAGACAATTGCAATCTGTTTACCTCTGATTTCTATGCAGACTATAATTTGAAGAACAGTGATAATGTAGAACAAAGTGAGGTGTGAAGTTGCTTGTGCACAAATATAGAGGATTATAATTCATATTATTATGTCTTCGCGACATGGATGCCAAGAACTTTGCTTGAGAGGTGAATCGTGGCATCCATATTGAGAACACATAATGGAGGGTTATGATCAGTGACCTGATCATAATTCTTTGCAATGGCTTGTACTGGCTGATGAAGACTGAATGGGGAAAGCAGAAAGCAATGGATACTATATGTAAAACATACTTACTGATGACCACTTCTGTGTCAGAGAATAAACAATATGTCTAATTACACAACACAGATCATTACATTTAATAGGCAGGTGCTAACTGTCAAGATGTGGCAACACAAATTTAAGTGTATTCGAAAAACAATAATGTTGTTACAGGTCTCAAATTGTTTATTAAGTACTTTTGTCTCAATTTTTAATGAGATTTCATGAGAATAATTCCATAAAATTAGCAGTCATATTTTAAAACCTTTTGCCTCAGTCACATCATATTCTAGCCAATCAAATCCAGAGCAGTGCTGGGTAACCATGGAAATCCTCTAATCATCAAAAATGTTTTCATTAGTTAGAACCTATACAGCTACCCTAAAAATATATATTAAAAATCTATTATAATTTAATAAAAAAATAATTTTATAACACGTCTTCCCTCATTAAATAGTTATAAACACTCAAAGAAATCCCAGCAATTTAAGTTTGAGAATGCAGTTAATGAAAAGCATTCCACATAGACTGGGATCTTGCAAAGCATTCGTCTTTAGCTGCCAATACAACTGCTGGTATTCTGATCATAAATCATATGCACCCTCTCTGGGAATCAAAACCAGTTTTTCAGTGCCAAAGTATAGAAGTTTATGGTATGCATGTTCGTTTGTGTTTCTCTAAAGCATTGTTGTTACTCAGTCTGCTAATATGGTACATGTGTTCATATATTCTGTCTTTAAAGCATCTAGTTGTCTTGCTGATTTAAAAACATTTGTAGTTTTGACACAATGCGGCAAAAACAATCCCTTTAGTTTTACAATTGCATTTGAATTGAGGTTGAATTGTAATATTCCTAATTTGCACATAGTTGCCTTCCAAGATAAACTTACAATAACTACAACTCCCAGACTTAAATGTACCCCTTCTATCATCAAGGTAGCCCATATTTTCCATCCAACTCATTCAACCATGTTTTTTAAACACAAATCTTTTTTGGCCACAAACCTGTGGAACTGGCCTAATTCTTTGGTCAGTCCAAAATTATTCAAAATGGCTCTGTTCTTAGTAATACATTTTTGGATTTCCCCATAATCAACACTAAATGTTGTTGAAAAGGCTAAAGTCATTTGGGACATTGAGTCTAGGTTTACTGTATTAACCCTTTTGGCCACTGGTGATTTAACCCTCAAAATGCTGAAAAAAACCCTGTTTTTCTTTTCCGTGTTACTTCATTCACTAAAACATCCACCAAATGTTCTGGATAACATCGCCTCTTAAACATCACCTTCAAATTGTCACATTCCTTTACAAAATCAGCAAATTCAAGAACCATTTTGCCACTCTAACTAGTTGATGTTTTACTACTGCTTTTTTCTGCACAAAGGATGGCAGCCATTAAAATGCAAAAAAGAATTAGAATAAGTTGGGTTCCCGAAAAATACATGAAATAAACTTTTTGATCTATATGTTTTCATATTTCAATATCCAAATATTGTAACTTATCTCTAGAAACAGGAACAGTGAATTAAAGGAAGGAGGTAGTACTATTAATGTTAACTAATGAGTTCATCAATTATTTGTACCTCATCTATCCAAAATATACATATGTCATCCAGGTAACTTATGTACGAGGACCAGAAATTAACATAAACTGAATTCATCACAAAATTCTTTTCCCAAGTAGCCATTACCATGTTTGCAAATAGTGGGGTACATACCATGCACATAACCACACCTTCTTTTTGTCTATAGTACGGACCTTCAAAAAATATAAAATTATTGTTTAAAACTAATTCTATAAAGGTCAAAATGGTGTTAATTTCCATCACTGACAATTCACTGTTTTCAATAAGAAACTCCAAACACCACTCCAAATCAGTAGTTTGTGGAATGACTGAGAAAAGATCTTTAATGTCCACTGTTACAAAGATGATGTCCTCCCAAGAGTCACATGCTAAATATTTTACTTGTTCTAACACACTTTTAAGTTTAATGTCTGTATTTTGCCAAAGGATAAGTTTTTGACATCCTGGCATCCACTATTGGCCTAAGTGAGGGATCCATTAAATTCTTCTATATTTTAGATATTCTGAATATTGTCATTGTTAAACAGGTTTCTACCCTACAAAATTTATATTAATCCAAACTGATTTGTTCTTGCATCAGCATATCGTATAATACATTGTCTATGGAAGTTCCCAGTCTAAATGGCATGCTTCATCAACTGCATTCTCAAACTTAAATCATTGGGATTTCTTTGAGTGTTTATAACTATTTAAAGTAGGAAGATGTGTTGTAAAATTAAGTTTTTCTTTTAAATTATAATAGGTTTTTAATATATATTTTTAAAGTAGCTGTATAGGTTTTAATTAATGAAAAAAGGTGATCAGACAATTTCCATGGTTACCGAATATTGCTTTACATTTAATTGGCTAGAATATGACATGTGACTGAGGCAAAAGGTTTTAAATGTGATTGCTAATATTATGGAATTATTCTGACGAAGACTCATTAACAATTGAGGCAAATGTGTTTAATAATGTTTTGGGGGGACCTGTGCAAGTGTTACTATTGTCCCACTTTTGTGTACATTTCATGCTAACACAAAGTTAAATGTTATTGTATCTTTTCTGTTTATTTTTAAACAATAACTGCAGTTAAAGGAGTACACATGTAGGTTAGTGGAAAGTGTATAACTTACACTGGATAATTGTCATGAGATTTACATACTAGCATGCACATATGGGTAACAGAACTCTGCATGGTTAGTTTGATGCGTACAATAACTGGGAATACAGAAAGATTTGTATGCATCCTTTTCAGTTTTGCATACTCCTCAGTTTTAATTATGATTATATTACAGTATGAAGCCCAGTCCCAGCTATACATGTTTTATATTTATTTTTGAAATTTAAGAATTTAAAGCTTTTTAATATAGAATCTACAGTATTTATAGACAATGGAGAATGCTTGCTGTCAGTTGAAAAACTGTTAGCATATGGGAAGAGGCCCATTTATATTTCTCAGTGAGTTTGGTAGACAAACACAAATGTCTATGCAGCAAGAGTTTGCTAGTTAATAGTATGAGTAATAACTTTCGCCAAAATGTTTTTTTTTTTTTTTTTTTTTTTTGAAAAGGTTTGCATTCATAGTACTGAGTTGTGCTTCACTGCTGAGTTTTGGTGCTGGTCAATTGAGACGGGTGTATGAAATAGGTGTGTTTCTAGGATAGGGAGAATTGAAAAATAAGTACTGTTTGTCAATACTAGATGTTAACATGCATTGCAAGTGTTTACAAGAACTGTTGTGGTTAATAAAATAAGCAGGACTTAGTGAATAAGCAGTAAATAAGGACATTCATGCTGCAGTATGTAGGCTCTCAAGTTTATAATAGTCAGCCTTTCTTAAACCATTGAAAGAACCATAAGCTTCCCCAGATATCAAGAAAGTAAGTTGTTCTCCCTGTACCAAAATGAATTGCTGCAATGTACAGATTCATAATATCCCTCAGCACCACAGTACACACACACACACACACACACACACACACACACATGCGTGCATATAGACACACACACATACAAAACACAGCAAGATACCACCTAAAACAATACCGAGTAGTTAATTTTTAGGTGTACAACATTTTAAGTTGATGAAAACAACACAGACCATTAAAACCAAAGTATTTAATCAATAAAACTCTCTCTAGCGCCTCGGCTCAAAGCCTTTCAAGAGTACAAAAAAACATTTCAAAACGCCATCTTTAAATACTAATTCCTTATGAGCAATTAAAAGATAATTAATATTAAATAAGCACCTTCCCGATTACATTCAGAATTTAACCCCTTGAGCATCAGAGTGTCATACTTTAGAATAAATACAGTTTCCTTATAAGGCAACTTATTCTTCAAGCCAGGGTACATAGGAAATTTGGAAACGATTTACATTTTTTGGATGCTAAGAGCTGCCATCTGACACATTTAATGAAGGCTTTGCCTTTTACGTATTAGTAGATTGTGTAATGTCCCTGAAGAGCTAGAATGGGAGGTACATATAACTTGTGAACTGTTTAGACAGAGGGGTTATGATACGCCTGTTGTGAATGATGCCTGGTGCAAACCTGGGATTCAGGTTACTGGGTAGGGCTCTTGCCTCTCCTATAGTGCCTTTTTTTAGGCAAGGTTCAAAGGACAAAACCACCACCATAACCGGTACAAGCATGCAAAATCTGAAGGTAATGCTACTCAATGCTAGAAGTCTAAACCTCAAAATGCACTCTCTCGAGGCACTCCTAAAAATGGAGAACATCGATATCTGTGCAGTAACTGAGACCTGGTTCAAGGCTGCAGAGAGCACCCCTGCAATACCAGGCTACAACTCTTGCCACACTTTTCGGCCACCAAACCAGGACCGAAACACTAAAGGTGGAGGAGTGTCAATATTCACCAAGGATATTTACACCACTAGGCTAGTTGCCCAACACAATGCGTCTGAGATTCTCCAGGTGCAACTAACACTAGGTAAGACTGCAATCCAAATTGTAGCTTGCTACAGATCCCCCAACATACCCCAAGATTCTCACTACACCTTTCTAAACATACTGGAAAATATTAAGATAGAACCAAACACCCTAATACTGGGTGATTTTAACTACCCTGCCATTAACTGGGAAAACTACTCATGTACCGACATTTTTGCCCAACGGTTCTTGGAATTCATAATTTCCAACGCCCTGGATCAGTTAATCCATAGTCCCACCAGGGGCTCCAATATCCTAGACCTGGTCATTACCAACATGGGAAATCAATGCTCCACACCTATGGTCACCCCCTTGTTAGTCAGGTCTGACCATAAACTAATCACCCTTAACATCCACATCCCACCCCCACCCCCCAGTAAGGAAACCTCCATAAAAAACTTCTCCAAAGCCAAATTCATGCTACTCAAGTCAGAAGTGACAAACGTCATGACACCCATGCAGAATGGAACTGAAAGTTCAACTGCTGAATCCTACACTAAGGCACTGTGCGAAAACATCTACTCATGCATGAATTGTGCCATCCCAAATAGAACCAAGATGCTCTCATCCAAAAAAAGGAATGCAATTTGGTGGTCCCCTGCCATAAACAAACTTTACAACAAAAGGAAAATCCCAGGATGCAAAAAACTCCCTCACCAGCCTCAGTAAGAAACTGAGATCCCTCATAATAATCCTCCAAAGCTAGTTGCGAAAATAAAATTGCCAAAGATTCCAAAGACAACCACAAGGCATGCTATAACTATGTCAAGAATCTAAATGGCAATGCTCAGATCTGCTCTGAGCTAAAACAGAATGGCATTAAATATACTTATCCCAAGGATATTGCCAATATCCTGGCAGATCGATTCAGTGCCAAATTCACCTCCCTCTCACCCCCTAAATGGCCCATCTCAACACTGGAAGATTGCCAAATTCCAGTAATAATGGCCACACAGATCGAAAACACACTCTCCAAAGCTAAGAATACAGCATCCATGGGACCAGATGACATCCCGGGCTGTGTACTACATGAACTACAATATGAACCGGCACCTCACCTAAGTGTCATGTTTAATCATAGCCTCACCTCAAGTTTCATGCCCACTGAGTGGCACAGAGCTACAGTTATCCCACTCCACAAGGGGGGATCCACCTTGGATCCTGGAAACTACCGTCCCATCAGTCTGACAAGCCTTATCTGCAAGGCCATAAAGCGTATTATCATGGAACTTATAAACAAAGACATTGGTAACCTTCAAACACTGGACCCCACCCAATTTGGGTTTGTGAAGGGCTGATCTTGTCTCCTAAACCTGATTGACGTCTTCTAATCAGTCTCTAGGTCCATGGACAAGGGTAAGGTGGTCCATACAGCCTATCTAGACCTTGCCAAGGCCTATGATACCATCCCCCACTCTGGAATCATAGATAAACTTACTAAGCTGGGCATTAATCCCTATGTCACCCAACGGGTTGCTAACTGGCTTACTGATAGAACCCACACTGTAAAAGTAGCTGACTCCAAATGCAGCTCCAGACAAGTGACAAGTGGAGCACCTCAAGGTTCAGTCCTGGGACCGCTCTTGTTTGGCATCTACTTCTCTGAAGTACAGGCCAACACTAAGGGACTCTGGCTAACAAAGTTCGCAGATGACTGCAAACTGGGAGCCATTATTGAATCTCCAAATAAAGTGGATAGTCTGCAAAAGGGCCTTACAGAAACAGATGCTTGGTGCCAGAGCAATGGGCTCAAGCTCAATGCCAAGAAATGTATAGTTATCCCTTTTGGGAAAAAACATGTACCCATGAATTACCATATAGGTGGCAGTAGACTAAACACCGAAAGTGTGATAAGAGACTCAGGGACACAGGTGGACAGTGGTCTCACCTTTGATAACCACATCGCCACAACAGTCAGGAAGTCCTTCTATGTGGCACACCTCATCACTAAGGGCTTTTCATCCAGAAAAAAAGGAGGTCATTGTCCTACTGTACTCATCCCTCATTAGACCCATTATAGAAAACAATGTCCTGTTTGGTATGTACCTCTCAAGACATCTGCAACAACTGGAAAGGCCGCAGAAATACCTCACTAAAAGAATCTCAGGCCTAAAGCAGATGCCCTACGCTGACCGCCTTAAAAAACTCCAGCTATACTCTGTCGCATATCGTCTACTCAGAGGTGATCTCTGCTTAACATACAAGGCCATGTCAAACCCAGAGCCATTGGACATGCTACACTTAAAGAAATCCCAGTCCCTCAAAGCCACATGCTCCAGGGATCTAAACCTTGTCATCACAATAAACGAGACATGCTGGAGGGATAGGTTCCTGACCCAGAGACTCCCCAGACTCTAGAATAGATTGCCCATACATGTCAAGCAGAGTGCCTCTTTGGCCCTCTTCAAAAGGAACCTTGGCGATTGGATGGAAGAAAGGAAATTCACCCCAGGGATCATGTCAGTTGCCCTGCTAGACAGGGGTCCAGGGAAGTAAGTAGTATGGGAAGAAATAGCCAGGGAATTGTTATGGCTAGGCTTGTGTAGGCCCTAAGGCTGATAGCCTAGTACCAACCTATGAACCTGTTGCATCGAGTAGACAAGTAATAAAGACAGGAAAAATAATGCAGGGCTTGGCAAATAAGGATGAAAGTGATACTTTTGGTAATGAGATTTATTTTGTAAGCATGTACACTATGCTTACGGAAATAATAGTAGATATTATCAGGTTTTATTGGGGATTTTTGAAGAATTTTTGAGACCTGAATCTCTTATTCAATAAACCATGTTTCTCTTATGCAAGGGGTAGGAGTATTAAAGATATGGTTGTTCACAGTAGTTATGTTACCCTTGAAGTTAAGAGGATGAAGATGTTTAAGAATTTTGTGACCTTTCAGTGTGGAAGTCGTTCTGTCTGTAAGCATATAGTTCATAGTTTTGATAAGATTAATAATGTTAAGTTTACAGTCAATGACACCTTTTGTTGTACTGCATAAGGTGTTATATATGCCCTGAGGTGCTCCTGTGGTTTGTTGTATATAGGGGAAACGAAAAGGTCTTTTAAGGTTAGACTACAGGAGCACCTCAGGGATATTAAAAATAATAGAATTGAAAGTCCAATAGTCCTTCACTATATTTCTCATCATGGTGGAAATAATAATTGTTTAAAAGGAGCTATTTTAGAAAAAGTTAAATATAGTTATGTTGAACAATTGAAGAATAAGTTGCTTTATAAGGAAACTGTATTTATTCTGAAGTTTGACACTCTTATGCCCAAGGGGTTAAATTCTGAATGTAATTGGAAGGTGCTTATTTAAACTAATTATCTTTTAATTGCTCAGTAGGAATTAGTATTTAAAGATGGTGTTTTGAAATATTTTTGTACTCTTGAAAGGCTTTGAGGCACTAGAGAGAGTTTTATTTATTAAATACTTTGGTTTTACTGGTCTGTGTTTTCATCTCTGCCTTTTCGTGTGTGGTTTTAGCATTTTTAGATTTGCCCAAGTGGGCCTTACTTCAACAGGCTCTGGCCTCCCCAGGTTCTCACCTTTTGAAAAAATGTTGCTTTAACATAATCTGAATGTGAATTAAATGAAGTTTAATATCGGGATTAGACTGAAGGGGCAGTTACTTGTCAAAATAAAAAAAGAAACTTTACAGGAGTTGGTGTGCCAAAATATGCAATGGCTTTGTAAGCTGCTTTGATGGAACAGCTGCAAGGGTGTGTTAGTGTAACAATGCCAGTTGTCTAATGCTAAGATCAAGTGTAGCATAATAAGTCTAACTTGGTTGTCATTGTTGCCAAATGTAGGAGGCTAGTCCAAAAGTCATCATTTGTACTGCCTGTGTTTTAACTTTATGACCCTATGGTGTAGAAGGAATGGAATGGGAATTGTTTATATTAGGTTTGGAAGTTTATTTTGTAAAGAATTGCATGATGGCATTCTAGGCTATAAAAAGGAATAAACAGAAATAAGTGTGTTTCAATGCTATGATGATAGAATGCTGCAGAATGGTAGCGGGCATGAATTATAAGCTACATAAATGTGACACTTAGCCAGTAGGATCACTGCCATTCATTTAGCTATCTAGTACAGTACATTTGTCTTAAAACGCACACTGTCTGTTAAACTGTACAATATGCCAATATATGATTGTTTATATGAATATTCTAGGCACTGTAGCCACCGTAAGTTGTGCTCATTTGGCCAAGCAAGTTCTAAAAGCATGAATCTGTCTAAGATTCAGGTAATTATGGATAGCTATTTTGGTGTATAATGAATTAATTATTTGTAATCCGCTGTGGTGCAGCGGTGGCATTTTTGCCTCACAGCAAGAGGTTCTCCCGTTCAATTCTCGGCTGGAGTGTAGGGAGTGCCTTCTGTGTGGAATCTGAATGTCCTCCCCGCGGTTGGGTGGGCGTTTGAAAGACATGCGTAAATGGAAGTGCCTTTGTTGAAGGTTGAACGTCGAGCTGGCACCTCGGCATTCGTGAAAATCTACTGCCAATCATTAGCGGACCAGAGTTCCGCTGTGGCGACCCCTAACCGTGAAAAGCCTAAAAGACAAACAATCTCTCCACAGATAACACAGCACAATTCTGACAAATATCAACTAGCTTTTAAATAAATAATACAGTGAATTGGACGTAGTAAGTATAAGATGCATTCCTGTTAGAAAAGCAGTAAACAGATCCATTTATGCCATGAAAGAACTTCAGTTATGAACAAAATAGTATGTTGACAGTGCCTATTTATCACACTGAAAGTAGTGATATTCGTATATTCTCTTCAAGGAACATAAGATATTCCTTCCAAGAATTCTAAGTTAAATGCAATAGTTACAGGTAGTAAACTACCTACTTCTAGGAAGCCAGTAAGAAAACTAAATGGAATGGCAGAAAGGGATGAAATTAAGTAGAGGGTAACAAGTAAAAGGAGAAAGCGGCAATATAATTTATCATACTTTATGTGATAGTGTAAGTAGTCATCTCATGGTATATCTGTAAACCCACAAACAAATGCACACTGCATGCAGAGGTTGTCAGTGGGCAGGCATACTTTTGGTGCCATTCTTTATTCTAGAAAACTAAAAACAGTTTGAAACTGAAATATTTAAAATAACAGTGTAGTTAAGAGATAGTCAGTTAATCCAGACCATAAGTGAAGTGGCATTATGTTCTTGTGTCTTCTATGAGATGGTGCACTGTGCCCATTTTTGGAGAACCCATAAAATGACTAAGGCACCCACTAATCAGTCACAGAAGGTATAGAGAAAGAAGCATGACTAGGGGATGCAGGGAGAGACGTGTTGGATAGGGGACAACTGTATGGGACTATTCTGTCCAGAAACTGAGAGAGTTATAGGGTTATGAATTGGGTACTCAAAGCCACTGTAAAGTTTTGTGAAAAGGTAATTCAGAGAAGGAAGGAAAAATAGAGCATGGAAGAGAGAACACAGTTCCGTATGAACGGACATGACAATGTTCTGCATTATAGAGAAGATGGTAGACAGGTGGAATGAGCTTCCTGATTGGGTAGCATAGACAGAATTAGTGAAACAATTCCAAAGGACATGAGATACCTAGAGTAGGTAGCATGTAGTAAATGGCAGGGTCATAGGTTACACCAGACAGACCATAGTTCATCTTCTGCTAGCAGAGTACATGGTAGGTACATATATAATAATAAAAAAGTTGCAAAAACAGAAGAATAAATAATATATAAAACCACCATGACCAGAAAAACACGAACTTTAATTTAAAATAAAAGTCTCTAGCACCTTGGCACAAAGCCTTTCAAGACTACAAAGTAATACACCCTAAAATACATTTAAATAGTTAATCTCATTCAATAACTACAACCAATTAATACATAACATTAATTACATTATATAAGTATTTTCCAATTGCATTCTTAGTTCAACCCAGCAGCTGTCAGCATATCAAACTTCAGAATAAAAATAGTCTCTTTATAAAATAACTTATTTTTTAATTCTACAACATCCTGGTACTAATTACATATGCACATCTATTTGTTTTACTGCACAACCAGGTCTTTGCTTGTGATATAGCAGTATAAAAGAAAAAACTTTATAAATATATATAATTATAAATATAAAAGCAGTATAGAAATGAAGCTAATTTACAGTGTTGACAAAACGTCATGCAGAAACATTTTAGACTGTGAGTTTTTTTTAACAAAATTGGGAATTACATTTGTGGAAGTTACCATTCTCCAGAGAACACACCTGCAGTTTTTAGTACTGCCAACAGCTTCTCTTTCAGTAATCTTACTAATGTTAAACAGTAATACAAGGTGTAATAAACAATCCTGTAATACAAGTCTGAGCTACACTGAGCTAATATATGAAAATTAGCCCTATGTCTAGAACTAATTGCCACTGAAATCACAGATTTCCACCCTAATACTTTTCTGTCCTGTTTTCTATAGGTTGTCTTTGTTTTTATTGTTCGTGAATTTCCCTGAGTCCAGAACAAATAATGTATGTCTCCACCAGCTTTCATTTTTGAAGCAGCTGTACATCTGACCATCAAGTTGTGTGCTACTTGACTATAGTCGTTGTCTAAAATGTACATGCCACAAAGATGTCAGAGTATTACCAAAGCTATCATTGATGTTAAGGCCACCATCCTGAAAGATTTTGTATGTCATTTTGGTATGTAAGCAGGATTGCGTAGAAACAAAACCAACAAAAAGATGTTTCAAAGTATTATTAACAATTTATAACAAATTTTTTAGTTCTGTAGATCATACCAGATATCAGCCTTTATAAACAGATTGATATGCATTGGAGGACTTCTTTTTATTTTTTACTGTTGTGATTGGGTACCTATTTCTACATTAAGTTCTATATTTGTTGACTGGCAAAGTCCAGCTGGGCAAAAAAAAACATTTTTCAGTGGCGGCCTGGGGAGAAAAGCTCCACACAAAAAATGATACAGTGGCATACATTCATGCAAAGAACAAAAGTCACGTAGAATGGTAATTTCAGTGCAGAGACATAGGATTAAACAAAAACTTTCAAATAAAGTACATGAACATTCAAATCCTGTGACATTGTGATAAACCTACATTGCCATACATACAAAACGATAGTAGATGTGGTAACTAATGCAATTGTGAATTTTGACTTGATGCCAAAGATTGAGTTGAGGTGGAAAGAGAGAAACTACCACGGACAGATATGGTTAAATGAGACACACACATATATATATATATATATATATATATATATATATCAATTGATTAGTACTTAGATAAACTTTGTGTGTGAAATTATATGAGACTTTTATTTTGAAACAGAGTGGAGGTTAGGAGGCAGAAAACTGCATGTAGTAGCATTAGGATGCAGTGAAATAATAAGCAGTAAATGAAATATTAGTTTTTGGTGCTTACAGTTCAGCTATTAGCCTGAGGTTGAGCAGGAGCAAAGCCAGGAATTATTTATATGCTGTTTACATTGATTTTTGAAAAAGTACAGTTGTGTACACTTACCATAAATGTAGATGTTCGAGTGTATTCACTGTTGCAGTCATCACATTTGGGTTATCTGCTAGCAGTAGCCCTCAGTCGGCCTGATTATCAAAGTCTTGAGTTCTGCGTCGGTTGCTGTCTGCTTCTATCAGAGACAAGAGGGCTAGACCCAAGCTGAATTTCCAAATTCCCACCCATTGGTTAAAATTAAGCTTAACTAGGGTTAGGGATGGACTTTGCTTCACATGGATGGGAAACCTGTTCCAGACCATAGGGATTGTCTGAGACACATATCTATCTTGCCAGCATGTCTTATTTAAGTCACAAGCAAAATTCAGATCTTTAGATCTACTGGTTATGATGCTGTTCATTTTGCAGATGTGCAAAAGGTCCACCAGAGCTTTACTCATCTGGTCAGCCTTACCATGACTAAGTAAATCTCACATGTTTCTAAATCCTTAAAAAAAAAATAACAACAACACAAACCCAAAAAACGAATGCTCTTCACCCAAATACATTTCTCAGACCAAACTATCTTTCAAAACACTCTCCAAAATTAAGACCAGAATAGTAGTGGTATAACAATCAAAGATACTAGGAATCACAACAGAAAAACACCTAAAATTTGATCTATACATTCTATAAGCTGTTAAAAGACAGAAATGTGGTTTATTATACAGAAATAAACACTGTCTCACTGACAGCACTAGAAAATACACTACATCAGCATACTTACTACTGTCTCTCCTTTATGCCTTCCCTATCCTGACAAACCTTCACAGCACCCAAAAAATGAAACTATACATCTATTACAACAAAACTGCTATATTAGCCCCCGACTTGCCTACAAAAGTCACCACTGTATAGCCTTAAAACAACTATCCTGGTCAGGGCTTCTACAATATCTTACCTACTCACAAGCAGTTATTGCCCCCATAAGTTAATATATAAAGCAGAAAACTGTCCAGCACTACAAAATACCATAATATATTATTCCACAGATAAAGAACACAAGTCTCAAAATAAATCACTTTTACTCCCCATCAAACCTAATAACACTGGTGTTGACTCACTCTTCTGCTATGTCTCCAAACTGTAGAACATCCTACCACTACACTTAAATTGAAAAACAAAGATGTTCTTCGTGTTTCACTGTTGCAGTCATCACATTTGGGTTATCTGCTTGCAGTAGCCCTCAGTTGGCCTGATTATCAAAGTCTTGGGTCCTTCGTCGGTTGCTGTCTCATCTTCCATGACGTCAGGTAGTCAGGGGTATAAATCATGCAGCTGACATCATTACATCAGTTTTTCTTGCCCCAGATGTCAGGTGCCCCCATAATGGTAAGCAATTATATACAAGGTTACACCTCTCACAAAAAAGCATATACACCAAAAAGTTTTAAGCATAGTAAACAAGAATAGTGGTATAGTCAATAGCAGTCAGGGGGCTGGAGGGTAACCAGGACTGCAACAGTGAATACACTCGAACATCTACATTTATGGTAAGTGTACACGACTGTACTATGTATGTCGTGTTTCACTCTTGCAGTCATCACATTTGGGTAGATTCCCAAACCTAAGGATGGGAGGAGGTAATTAGATATCATTAGGACCAGCTATAAGGCCCTGCAAGACTGCAGTGGCAAAGCCAGCTCTGAATTTAGAAAAGATTGGCAAGTGGTAATGCTTGGTGAAGTTATGTACAGAACTCCAGGTAGCAGCTTCTAGGATGTCCCTGGTAGGGACACCTCTGAGAGGCTGTAGAGGTAGATGCAGCCCTGGTTGAATGTGGTCTTATACCCTGTGGGGTAGGATTTCCATGGTGCTTATAGCAGAAATGAGTGCAATGCCCTATCCACTTAGAAATGGTTTGCTTTGAAATGGCCTTTCCCTCTGCCCCTGCAGCAAATGCAACCAGCAGCTGTACAAATTTCCTGAGAGGTTTAGTCCTGTCCAAATAAAATCTAACTTGTCTATGCACGTCCAAGGAGTGCAGTATTCATTCTCCTTTGTTCTGTGGATTAGAAAAGAGGGTTGGCAAATGAATGGACTGATTAAGGGCCACACTGGATACCACCTTGGGCATGCTTACTGAGAGATGGTAACAGAGAGCTCATGTAATTAGCCAGGCGGCCAGGTTCAGCGTTTGAAACTGTGGGTGCAGAATCTGGCCCTCCTGCTGGGACTGCAGGGCAGGGTTCTAAGGCAGGTGCCATGGTGCCAGCAGTGACACACTGCGCAAGAAGGGGTACCAGTGCTGGTGTGGCCAGTCTGGTGCAATCAGTATTGTCCTTGGTTTGTCCTGTTTGATCTTTAGTAGTACCTTGGAGAGGAGAGGCAGAGGGGGAAAGGCATAAACTGATAAGTTTTTCCAGGTGAAGGACAGGGCATTCACCTTCCAAGCTTGTTTGTGGGGAGTCCTTGTGTAGAATTTGTCCAATTGGTAGTTCTGGGGGGAGGCAAACAGGTCTAACTATGGGCTCCCCATTTGTTTCTTAACATGTTGAATATCCTTGGTTCCAGTTTCCACTCATGTGAGTCCATGAGATTTCTGCTTAGGTCATCTGCCAGTGTATTTAGCTTTCCTGGCAGGAATTGAGCCTGTAGGTGCACTTCGTAGCTCAAGGCTGTGTTCCACAGAGCCATGGTTAGTCTGCAGAGAGGGTATGAGTGGGTTCCCCCCTGCTTATGTACCACATAACAGTGGTGTTGTCCGTCTTTACTAATAATTGTCCTGGAAGAATGTGGTCCTTGAAGGCCATCAGAGTATTCTGTACAGTTAATATTTCTTTTTGATTGATATGCAGGTGCATTTGACTTGGGTTCTATTTGCCCTGAATGCAATTCCCTCCCAAGTGAGGCCCCCATGCTTAGTCTGATGCATCTGTTGTTAGGGTTTGGGCGGCAGTGGGTAGAGTGAATGGCAGTCCCTTGTTTTGGTTGCAGGCCTCTGCCCATCAAAGGAACTCTATCTGTAGACAAGGTATGATAGGAATTATTGATTCTAGATCCTGAGAATGTTGGCACCATAGGCTTTTAGATACCGTTGTAGTTTCCTCATATGCAGTCTTGCATATGGAATTAGTAAAATGCAGGAGGCTATGAACCCCAGGGCTTGAAGTATTTTCCTTGCAGATAGCTGGGTCATTGTGGCCAGTAGTTTGAAGTAGGCTGTCAAATGAACTTGTTTCTCTGGCGTGAGGTAGGCCATCTGGGAAGTTGTGTTCAAGCTTGCTCCCAGGAATACAATTTGTTGGCAGGGTGCAAGATGTGATTTCATTTTGTTTATGGTGTATCACAGAGAAGTTAGCAATTTCTGTACAAATGCCAGATGATTCAATAGTGTGTCCTAACTTTCTGCCTGAATTAGACAATCATCCAGGTATGGATATATCTGAATATTTTGAAAAGTAGCATGTTCAACCCCCCTTTGCATCCATTAATAGTGGCATATGAGAAATTAGTTAGGGAAGATTTATACAAGACCTGGGGTGAAAAAAGGAAGGTCTTTAACAACTTGAATACTCGTGAAAAAAACATCCTTGACAGTATCAGAAATAACAGAGATATAAGAATTATGACCCCGGACAAAGGGGGTGGGGTGGTCATTTATGGTGTAGAGGAATATAACAATGATATGCAGAATATTCTATTTCAGGAGAACAGATATTCTCTATGTTCTAAAAATGAAATCAATATTTCCTATCGGAGATTGGATAGTTACTTATTATGTGGATGTGAAACTGAAACATATTATCAGTAAATTTCCACACTTGTTAAAGGATTCTTGGGACTTTTTGGGCCAGCTTAAGCAAGATATGTGGGTAGCTGACTGTTGGTTTCTTACAACTGATGTACAGGATATTTTTTCTTGTATTCCTAAACTGGAAGGGTTAGATTTTTTCGAGGAAGTTCTTTTTTCTCACTCCGTTTTAAACCTGATGAGGTATCACTTTTATGTGAGTTAATGAGCCTAATTCTTGAGAACAATTTCATATTTTTTGGTGGTGAATACTTTAAACAGCTGCAGGGAGTTGCTATGGGTGCTGCCTGTGCCACTTTGTATGCTAACTTGGTGCTTCTAGGGTGGGAACAAAAATATATTTTTCAACCTGGCATGGAATTTTCATCTTGCATTGCATACTATGGTAGATTTTTGGACGATATATTTATTGTGTGGAAAGGGGATGTAGCAGGAATCCCTAGGTTTTTGGAATATATAAACCAGACCACTAGGTATTTAAAATTTACTTTTCAGTACCACCAGCAGGAAATCAGTTTCCCTGATGTGCAGATTTTCAAAAAAACAAAATAGGTTCCACTCCAAAATCTACAGAAAAGATACATTTTGCAATGCATATTTGCATTATACCAGTCACCACCCTATTCACCAGAAAAGAAGTATTGTAAAGGGGCAGGCAGTGAGGATAGCGAGAATGACCACTACAAAAGAGGAGGTGATATTAGAATTTCAGAATTTAAGGAAGATTTTCTTAGAGAGAGGCTACCCGGGGCACTTCATTGACTCAATACTCGATGAGGTTGGTGAAAAATGGGGTACCGTGTATAAGCCATTACTGGGTAGCACTAACCATAAACCAGGAGATAGTATTGATTTTGGTAATACCAGGGTTGGTACTAATTTCCAACAGGCATGCGTAGTACAGTTTAGTCCCTTTTATTCTCAAGTTAAAACAACTTTGTTAAAGAATTGGAATATTTTCAGAACTAATTCTGAAATAATCCGGGTTCTTGGGGACAAGCCTATTTTTTCCACCAAAGTGGATAGTAATATAAAATCCTTGGTCAAGGTTTCTAGAAATTCTAAGGAAAAACAGAGAAACTCGTATGGTAGTAAGCCTTGTGGTAGATGTCACTACTGCTCATATATAATCCTTGAACGTGACATCATTATTAATAATTCCAACAAGTGTCATATTTACTTGAAAAATGGAAATTGTTGTTCTAGCAAATTGGTATATCTTGCTAAATGTAATTCCTGTTCTTCATTCTACGTCGGAAAGACGGAAAGGATGTTGAAGGACAGGATATATGAGCATATATATGATATTAAATGTGCAAAAAATACTAATGCACTATATAAACACAGTGGTTTATGTAGGAATTTTAGTGGTTTTAAGTTTGGCATCTTGGATTTTGTCACAGTTGATGTGAGGGGGGGGTGATTGGCAAAATAGGTTGCATAAGAAGGAATTGATGTGGCAACTTCGATTGGCTGCTGACCACCCCCCGGGCATTGATGAACATCTTTCAATTATGAGTGTTTTGAAAGAGAAGGCAGATTTAGTATAACACACTGGCTGTTCAGTCAGTGAGGTAATTCTTAATATGTAAGAAAGTACCTTTTTTAAAAATGTCAACAATTTATATTCTTTTACTTTTATTTTTATATGCACTTTGCAATGGCATACATGTTTAATGCTGGTTTTATTCATTTGTTTCATTATTCATGAGATTTGGCATGTTTGAAATACGATTTGTTAATTTCTAGACATGAATTCAAACTGTGGGTTATTTAAGCCTGAAAGCTTATATTTTAATTGTTCTGACGAAGTCATACTGTTTGATGAAAGCGCTTAACTTTTTGTGTATTTTGTACTAATAAATCCTATCTGTGGACTCGCAACGTTGTGCTACTACTTGTTATATCTGAATATTTCTTTGCCTGAAAAATGCAATGACTGGAGCTAGGCACTTTGTGAATACCCTGGGCACAGTAGATAAGTCAAAGGACAGTGCAGAGAACTGATAGTGCATGTAGCCTGCTTTGAAGTGTAGGTAGCTTCTGCAAGATTCCCTTATTGGGATGTGCAGGTAGGCTTCCTTTAAATCCAGTGTTGCCAACCAGGCATCCTTGCCTAGCATAAGAAGCAGCTGGTGAAGAGTTAGCATCTTGAATTTTGGGATCAACAAAACATGTGTTTAGGATAGAGAGGTCCAGGATAGTATGCCAGGAGTTGTCTTTTCAGGGTGCCAGGAAAAGTCTTGAGTAGAAACTTTGTCCCCTTTCCTCTTCTGGATGGGTTGAAAAGCCTTGATGCTTAAGAGAAAGAGAATTTGCTTTTGAGCCTCTGCCCACTGATTTGGGGGTAGATCTGGCCAGCCATTTGGGGTTGGTAAGGAGTGGAAGTGGAATCTGTATCCTTGGGAAACTATATTTAAGACCCATTTGTCCTGGATAATGAGTTCCCAATTTTTTGCCTGCAGGGCAATCTTCCCCCCTAAAGGAACAGTCAGTTGTGCAGGGCTTGGAGGATTTAAAGTTAAGTTATTGAGACAGTTTACCATAGGGGAGTCTTACCACTTCCTGCTTTGGAAGTGGGAGCCCCCCACTGCTTAGTCCTGTGAGGACCCTGGGACTGAAGCCTGGGTATTCTGCTGGTTCTGGGTTTGGACTGAGAAGGCCTGGAAGAGGCTGGAAAGGACCAATCTTTAGAGGGCCAATGCCTACTAAATCTGGGAGGCTGTACTTGCAGGAAATCTTTAACAGTTTGCATAGATTTAGCTTTTTCCTCCATCTTTTTAAGTACTACTTCTGCTTTGTTGCCAAACAGGCGGTCTTGGTTTAAGGGAGCATCCAGCAATTTAGCTTTAACATGATCTGGCAAAGATTGCTCCTTAAGCCAAGCATGCCTTCTAAGTACAGACCCAGTCACAGCAGCCCTGCAAGATGCCTCTAGTGAATCAAAACCAGATTGCAAAGTATGTTTCCCAGCTTGTTCAGCAGAATGCATTAAATCCTGTAAATCTTTATTTTCAGCACAGTCAGGAATCAACATCATTTTCTGTTTAAGAAATCCAATAATATGCTTCTGATACTTTAACATATGAAACTGACAGTTTAAGGCCATAATGGCCAAGGTTGCAGAAGTGTATACCTTCTTACCCCATCTATCCAGCGCCCTGGAATCTATATCAGAGGGGGTAGGAATTTTGGCAATAGTAGCCTTAATGCCCTTGGGTCCCTGTGAAATGGTCTCAGGATCCGCAGTAGGATTTTTCAAGAGGAACTTGTGAGAGTCAGGAACCCTGTAATATCTATCAGGTTTTCTGGGAGCAGGAGGTAAAGAGTCAGGGGCCAAGCTAGATTCCAAGAAGGCATCATCAACAATGTCCAGTACATGGGGGATAGCTAAAGGCCTGTGTTGAGGCAGGAGTAAGAAACCCCTAAACCTCTTTTTAGAGTCAAAGTAATCCTGACTTTCCCAGCAAAAATGCTCCCTAAGAGTATGCAAGGTTTCACCAAAAGGGAAATCCTCTGCGGGGGAAGCAGAGGGAATGGAGTCCTCTGCATCAGAATCCTCATAGGTAGATAAGGGTAAATCCTGGTCATCAGAGGAAACAGAAATTTCAGAATCCTGATCAGAAGAATCATATGGAAACTCGGTCCTAGGTCTCTTAGAGGGAGAAGGGTGGCTTCCCCTGATTAGAGTAATAAGGTCTTGAGCCATTCTTCTTTGTTTTTTAGGCATAGAGGCCTGACCATGTGGTCTGGGTGTCAGTTTTCTAGGCATGGATCGAGTTTTAGGCCTTGAAGAAGAAGATGGCATTGGTTTAATATGAAAGTCAGTAGGCCTGAATACACCCTCAGAAGCCTGTGCCTGCACAGCGGCTCCAGACCCAGCCAAGGTAGAGACATCCGCAAGTTCCACAGTTGAAGCATCTCGAGCCATACCGGACTCCGAATGGGTCTCAGTAGAGGCCTGCGAATCTGAAGTAGCAAGTATCAGGGACTGCGAAAGCACCTCACTGAGTACCGATGATGTGACGACTAGCTTAGGAGAAGCACCGTCGGCAGCTTTGGACCTATGAGGTCTGTCTCTGTCCTTTTCTTTGCATTTTTTGGAATGTCGGTAGTCAGGTGGCTTACCAAAGCCATATCTGGATAATTGAACCAAGTACCAAAATATTTAGAAGCATAAATAAACCGACGGCGAATAGTTTGTTTAAATAAGGCACAAAACCGACAGCGAGGTACGTCATGGTCAGAGCCTAAGCAAGGAATGCAGTATGAATAAAAATCTTTGAGGTATTTGCTTTACACAAGAAATACAATTATTAACTTTTACTCACATCGGTTTAGAGCAAGAAAAAGTTTCCCCAACAGGCTACTTAGCTTAGTTGAAGACTTCGGTTCTGAAACTCGAAAACTAAAATTTCAGGAGTCACCAGACCGGCACTTGCGAACTGCTTCTACTTCGGGCACCGCATGGCAAGAAAGACTGATGTAGTGGCATTGGGTGCATTCTTTATACCCCTGACTACCTGACGTCATGGAAGATGAGACAGCAACCAACGCAGGACCCAAGACTTTGATAATCAGGCCGATTGAGGGCTACTGCAAGCAGATAACCCAAATGTGATGACTGCAACATTTTAACACGAAGAACATCTTTGTTTTTCAATTTAAGTGTAGTGGTAGGATGTTCTACAGTTTGAAGACATAGCAGAAGAGTGAGTCAACACCAGTGTTATTAGGTTTGATGGGGAGTAAGAGTTATTTATTTTGAGACTGGTGTTCCTTATGTGTGGAATAATATATTATGGTATTTTGTAGTGCTGGACAGTTTTCTGCTTTATATATTAACGTCTGGGGGCAATAACTGCTTGTGAGTAGGTAAGATATTGTAGAAGCCCTGACCAGGATAGTTGTCTTAAGGCTATGCAGTGGTGACTTTTGTAGGCAAGTTGGGGGCTAATATAGCAGTTTTGTTGTAATAGATGTATGGTTTCATTTTTTGGGTGCTGTGAAGGTTTGTCAGGATGGGGAGGCATAAAGGAGAGACAGTAAGTATGTTGATGTAGTGAATTTTCTAGTGCTGTCAGTGAGATGGTGTTTATTTCTGTATAATAAACCACATTTCTGTTTTTTAACAGCTTATAGAATGTGTAGATCAAATTTTAGGTGTTTTTCTGTTGTGACTCCTATTATCTTTGATTGTTATACCACTATTATTCTGTTTGTAATTTTGGAGAGTGTTTTGAAAGATAGTTTGGTCTGAGAAATGTATTTGGGTGAAGAGCATTCGTTTTTTGGGTTTGTTTTGTTGTTATTGTTTTTTTAAGGATTTAGAAAAAAGTGAGATTTACTTAGTCATGGTAAGGCTGACCAGATGAGTAAAGCTCTCGTGGACCTTTTGCACATCTGCAAAATGAGCAGCATCATAATCAGTAGATCTAAAGATTTAAATTTTGCTTGTGACTTAAATAAGACATGGTGGCAAGATAGATATGTGTCTCTGACAATCCCTATGGTCTGGAACAGGCTTCCCATCCATGTGAAGCAAAGTCCATCCCTAACCCTAGTTAAGCTTAACTTTAACCAATGGATGGGAAATTGGAAATTCAGCTTGGGTCTAGCCCTCTTGCCTCTGATAAAAGCAGGCAGCAATGCCCAAACTAACATACCACCCCTATAAGCTCTAGAAACTTCCTAACTAACATACCCTCTCCTAACAAATGCCCATAATGCATAGGGACACAACTGATTTAGACAGAATGGCTAGGCTTATTAAAGCCCTGGTGGTCACTATAAGGATTACATCATTTGCATATTGCATCGTGGTTGCATGTATGGAGGCTATGTGCAGTTTATTTATAAAAACAATGAATTAGAGGGGCCAGGTATTGAACTCTGGGACTCCAGTGGAAACAGGAAGAGTGAAAAGTCTTGGAGCCATTTTACCACATGTTTGGTTTTGAGATAGCTATGAAACCATAACAGGGCTGACTGGAAAAGGTTGAGGGATGAAAGTTCTGTGAATAGATTTTGACAAGTAAAGGACAATAGATGCTACTAAGTGGCAAGAATTTCTTTTGTGGTTTGTGATATTTGTGAACTGAGAAGGGTGATTGTGGTACTATATTTAGGATGAAAAGTATGTTAGGCATTAGAGAGGAGGATATTATTGGTGAAGAGTTGTGAATTGATAGTTTCCAAGACTTGTGATGGAGGTATTAAGACAGCTATAGGTCTATAGCTGGTGAATTCTGTGGATGTGCCCCCTTTGTGGATGAGTATAATAAAAGCCTTTTTTAAGAGATCTAGGACATAGTTTTCTGAGACAGAATGGTTTATAAGGATAAAGATAGGGCGGGCAATGGTATATGCTACTATTTTTAGATACTCAACAGGTAAATTGCTGCTAAGGTGGTTGATTTTAGTGCGTGCAGATTTTTTTATAGTTGCTGTTGCGACTGGCTGGACTCTAAACTGACATGGCTGAGTTTCAGGTTTTTGTGAGGTTGTGGGTGGAGAGAGGGACTATCTATGAGTAAGGAGAGAACTTTTTATATAAAATGGAGATTGAATTGGGAAGCAATGCTGTCTGTCTTGTTGTTTGTTATGGGTGAGGGTGTGTTGGATAGGCCAGAATAAAGAAATTTGTTAATTCAGAACTAGAAATGTTTTAGATTGCTTTATTTGTGTTGTAGTATTTGAAAATAGGATTGCTAGTCTGATTTACTGTTTTGTTTAGTAAGGTTTCTAAGATGTCTGAAATTTTGATAGGCCCTCTATGATTTGTTTTTAAGCCAGTTTATTCATGCTTTCCATCTTAGGGCCTTGAGTTGTTTGATTTCTTTGTATAACCATGGGCTGGGTTTGATTTAACTCTCTCTGTTTGAAGATGTCCATGTTGATTAAGTATGTTAAGAAATTATGTGGTGGAATTAGATATTGCTTCATCAAGGGGTAGAGTCTTTAGACATGACCAGTTACAGTATTAGGCTATTGTTGAATGCTTCTTTATTGGATTTTTGTGGTATTGAGTATTTGTTTGTAAATTGATTTTTGTTTTACTATTTAGTTGTCTTAATGCAAATAATGGGGAGAGGGTCACTGCTGACTGACTGTATAAGGCAAACATCCAAAAGGTCTTATATTGAATGGTTTGGAGGTAAGACTGTAGTCAAATATTGACTGTTCTTTTGAAGTTTTATCGATAACTTGGGTGAAGTTATGGAGATTTTTTGTGCAGTTGGGGTGGTTATATGAGTGAGCTACCAGTCTGTGTCAAGCTTCAATATTATGGTTTCAGGGTGTATCCAGTGTAGGATATCTTCAGCTGTATTGGTATTATCTTTTGCTGGCATATATAAAGTACTGATATATACACATATATATTTTTATAATTATTAATGATATACTTTTATAATTATAAATTTTTAGTACTAAGGTGATACGTTCTACGCTGTTAAAGTCAGGGGTGTTTTGAGGGTGTGGGGTTTTGCCTACTTTATCTTTATAAATTGTAGTACACTAGCTACTCCTTTATTAATCCTATCCTTTCTTAGAATATTGTAGCCTTGTGTGGTCATTTTATCATTTATTTCTGGTTTTAGCAAAGATTCAGTAGTGACTAGTATGTTTGATTTATAAGAGGCTATGCAAGCGTGCATGTATTGTACTTTGTTACCGATGCTTCCAAGTTTCATGTTTGGTAGCAGCTGGACATTACAGTGGATGTGGGGAGGAGATAGTTTAAGTGTTGTGGTAGATGGGTTAACAGTGGGCATTGTAGTCGGTTCTCGGTTTGGTTGGATCTCTCCACTAAGTATGAAGGTAGATGTGATATACAGATATGGAGGCAGCTGTTTGTATTTATATTTAATCTTTATGGTAAGATTTTGTGCTTTAGAATTAAGTCAGGTGTAGCTATCTGTAGACGGTTAAAGTAGTGTGTAGTAGTTCATGAGATATGAGGTAGCTAGAATTGCAGTGTTTTATGGAATGTACAAGTGTTGTAATAACAGGATGTATCGTGAGAGTAGTGTTATATAGTAATAGTAGTAGGGTGTACTAAGTAGGAGCTTAAAGACAGGAAAACTAGTGTGGTGGTATTCAGAGCACTGTAATTTAATGTCTGCAATACGGAAGTGTTTTTGCAAATCATTTTTTTTTTTTATGTTTTGTTGTCTAGTTAGAGTTTAGTATAGTTTTAAGTAGCATTTTCAAAACTTATGTGATTCTGAATGTCTTGCCTAATGATGTAATTATGTGATCCAAGTTGTTGCAGTAAGTATAACTAGGTATCATTTGACAACAGACTACAAGTGTAAGGCAGTACTAAACGACCCACTGGTACCTCTAGTTATGCTGTATTTTGTCATTACTTTTCATCAGTGTTATTCTACTTCACAGTCATCCAAATGTATGTATTTTCTTGGTTAATTTCAGTACCTTTCTACTGTTACTAGATATTGTGTGATTATAGGTTCATAGATTAGTACTAGGCTAACTGCCCTTGCGAGCCATTTTAAACCTAGCCAATTATCCCTTGTGAGACTTAAACCCTGTACCTTGCATTTGTAAGGCAAACACCTTAACCATTAGGTCACCCTCCCACCATGATTGACTAGTTGATTAGGAATAGGGTTGCCACCTTTTCAAATACCCAAACTGGGACATTTTTTGTAGAAATTTAAGATTTTGCAGGACAAAATATAGAACTTCACTTTTTTGCCAAAATAAAAGCTTATTCTTGTAGCATTTGAGTTGCATATGCTATTTCATATAACATTTAGATGTTTCGGATAAAAAATAGCTGTCATGCAACTATTAAAGAAAACTTAGAAATATTTTTGTCCTAAAATGTCAGGACATTTGTCATTATTTGATTTTTTTTTTTGCAGGACAGAACTGCCCAAAGAGGGACTGTCCCTCACCAAGTGGGACAAGTGATAACTCTAATTAGGAACCAAATGGAAAACGCACTAAACAAGCTGCATGCGAACTCTGTTAATTGCAGTAAAAACACACCAAGATTAAGCGCTTTCGTATTTCTCATAGAATACTTCATCAGAATAAAGCGCACTGATTCAAGAACCATTTTTATACCAGTACATGTTACATAATAGATAAAATTGAGCCAATGGAATTGTCAAAAAAGTCATATGTAAAATGGTCACATGAGCAATATTAAATACACAGGATGTTAATATTCAAGCCAACTTAGCTTTTTACAAATAAAACACTGTTGTATATTAAGTCAAACAGTGACAAACCCCAGCGTGAGCAGGTACAAATCTTCATATAACAGAATCCAATGGAATGAACATCAAACAGCTAGCAAGTAGTGCCAATATACTGTTTATTGTAGTATAAAAAGATAAGCGCTTTCGCAACACGGCTTCATCAGATCTATAACAATTCTGCTCAAAAGACACAGCCATATATATATTAGGTTGATAGATGGCAATCAAACAATTAACATATAAACTCATTTAAAGGAATATCCGCTTCTAAATAACATTGGTCTCAAACATATATAAGAAATATATATAAAAAATGCACTTTAGAAATAAATAAAACCACTGCTAAAGCGATCAAATATGCAGCAATACATATTAAAAAATATACATACAAAAATATATAAATATAAAAATGATGAAATATGACTCTAATATCAACTGATAGGCATAAATATGTTATATTCAAAATCTATCACTTCATAATGAACTAAATTATATTTATAGGTGTGCATAGATAACAATTATAAAAAATGCACTTTAAAAATTGATAAAGCCACTACTCAAGCTATCAAATATGCAACAATACTTCTTAGAAAATATACATAGAAAAATATATGAATATGAAAATGTACAAATGATGAAATATGACTCTAATATCAACCGTTGGGCTTAAATATGATGTGTTCAAAATCTGTCACTTCATGCTAAACTAAATGATATTTATGGTTATGCATAGATAACAAATGTAGACCTAAAATATGAAACGAACTATAGATCAAAAAACTAAAGAGGGTAAAAACATATGTACAGCTAAGCCTAAAAAAGATGAAGACAAGATAGTACTATAGTTCTCATAAATGTCAAGAGAAGAACAAAGGATATGTGTGTATGAGTATATACGAACTAAAATATGATACTATATGTGAATATAAACCAATTAGAGGACTGAAGGACAAACAAAATGAAGATGCCCCTTCTCTTCAGATTGTTTGGCATTATTTTATGTTCCTTCTCTGTCTCAGCTTCGGTCTCAAGGACGCTCTCTCATTGAGGCCCGAGCCTTTATCAGCTTTCAGTAATAGTATCCATTCAGTTTCTTTACCTTCAGTATATGTTATAACATCCCCACCTCTAGGGTTAGGATGTATCACCTCAAGGGCTTTGAAAGTAAAAGTGTGTGAAGTATTCGTCATCATGACATGCTTCGCTAAGGCATTATGTACAGAGCCCTTCTTCATGTGGTAGATATGTTCTCTCATACGGTCCCTAAATGGGCGATTGGTTTTACCTATATAAAATGAAGAACAACTCTGACATGTAGCTAAATAAACAATGTGTGGTGTCATACAATCTGCTTCAGCGGATATAGGAAAGTACTGTCTCAAATCTGGGTGATAAAAGTGGGGTGTACTATCAATATAACCACAAAAATTACATCGTCCACACGGTTTAGTACAACCATCACTCTTATTCAAGTGGGTATTAGTAGTATAACAAAGTTTTCTTTTCAGATTGTTTTTATTTTTGTACAAAAATTTGGGATGGTTACCCACTATGGTTTTGAGATCATCATCCACTAGTAATATATCCCAATGCTTATGTATTATCTCTCTAAGTTCTAAATGATCTGACGAAAACTGCGTTGTAAATTTAACATAATGTGGAATCACCGTGCCAAAACAATCTGAAAAGAAAACTTTGTTATACTACTAATACCCACTTGAATAAGAGTGATGGTTGTACTAAACCGTGTGGACGATGTAATTTTTGTGGTTATATTGATAGTACACCCCACTTTTATCACCCAGATTTGAGACAGTACTTTCCTATATCCGCTGAAGCAGATTGTATGACACCACACATTGTTTATTTAGCTACATGTCAGAGTTGTTCTTCATTTTATATAGGTAAAACCAATCGCCCATTTAGGGACCGTATGAGAGAACATATCTACCACATGAAGAAGGGCTCTGTACATAATGCCTTAGCGAAGCATGTCATGATGACGAATACTTCACACACTTTTACTTTCAAAGCCCTTGAGGTGATACATCCTAACCCTAGAGGTGGGGATGTTATAACATATACTGAAGGTAAAGAAACTGAATGGATACTATTACTGAAAGCTGATAAAGGCTCGGGCCTCAATGAGAGAGCGTCCTTGAGACCGAAGCTGAGACAGAGAAGGAATATAAAATAATGCCAAACAATCTGAAGAGAAGGGGCATCTTCATTTTGTTTGTCCTTCAGTCCTCTAATTGGTTTATATTCACATATAGTATATTTTAGTTCGTATATACTCATACACACATACCCTTTGTTCATCTCTTGACATTCATGAGAACTATAGTACTATCATGCCTTCATTTTTAGGCTTAGCTGTACATATGTTTTTACCCTCTTTAGTTTTTTGATCTATAGTTCGTTTCATATTTTAGGTCTACATTTGTTATCTATGCACAACCATAAATATCATTTAGTTTAGCATGTTTAGTTTAGCATGAAGTGACAGATTTTGAACACATCATATTTAAGCCCAACGGTTGATATTAGAGTCATATTTCATCATTTGTACATTTTCATATTCATATATTTTTCTATGTATATTTTCTAAGAAGTATTGTTGCATATTTGATAGCTTGAGTAGTGGCTTTATCAATTTTTAAAGTGCATTTTTTATAATTGTTATCTATGCACACCTATAAATATAATTTAGTTCATTATGAAGTGATAGATTTTGAATATAACATATTTATGCCTATCAGTTGATATTAGAGTCATATTTCATCATTTTTATATTTATATATTTTTGTATGTATATTTTTTAATATGTATTGCTGCATATTTGATAGCTTGAGCAGTGGTTTTATTTATTTCTAAAGTGCAGTTTTTATATATATTTCTTATATATGTTTGAGACCAATGTTATTTAGAAGCGGATATTCCTTTAAATGAGTTTATATGTTAATTGTTTGATTGCCATCTATCAACCTAATATATATATGGCTGTGTCTTTTGAGCAGAATTGTTATAGATCTGATGAAGCCGTGTTGCGAAAGCGCTTATCTTTTTATACTACAATAAACAGTATATTGGCAGTACTTGCTAGCTGTTTGATGTTCATTCCATTGGATTCTGTTATATGAAGATTTGTACCTGCTCACGCTGGGGTTTGTCACTGTTTGACTTGATTATTTTCTATTTTTACTCACCCCAGCGCTAACCTGTAGCGAGACTGGAGAGATTTTTTACTGTTGTATATTAAATACCTTCAACATCTGTTTAAAAATGCAGGCACAGTAATGCATGTAAAAATGTTAAAATACTTAGTTTTATAGATTTTTCTTTCAGGGCTGGAAGTATTGTTAAGGAATCATTTATACCTGGTGGAAAATTACCTGCTAGTATGAGTTGCCAAACCAGCTCTTTTTTACTTGATAAATTCTTCCAGTCAACCCCCAAAAATCTATGTCCACAGTATCCAAAATACAAAATTTAAAACCTTTAAAATTAGAGCAAGTGAGGGAATGCCTACATAATGCACTTGTATCCTTCTTGTTTTTAACATCATATACATGCTCATAGATTCTGCTTTTCAACGCCCTCTCAGTTTTCCCAACATAGACTCCGTTGCACATATCACGTAGATCAAGGTACACCACTCTGGTGGTAAAACAATTTCCTTTCTTGAATATAACCTTAGATGCCATCTTATTAGCTAGGTGGGTTTAAGCTGCTTTGAAAATATTAGTACACTTGGAGCACCTCCCACAAGGTGTTGTACCACAACCACCTTCTGTTGGTAAATTCAACTTGTTTTCCATAGGATGTTTAATATTCATGCCCACCTTGCTGATAAAAACTGATTTATCTCCCACTGCAGTTAACACATCATTATTTACCCTAAATATACTCCAGTTCTTTTTTAATATGTTTTTTCACTTTATATGATATAGGACTATGTTGCACTATACATGCATACTCATAAATCTTCGTTTCACCAAGATCTGTGGGGGCTATATTAGTTAATGGGTGGTTTCCTAACAGGGGTTTATATTTTTCTCCTCCCTGTATAAACCTCCTCAATAATTTGTTCCACCATCTGTTTGGTGTATCCCATTTCTAAAAACAGATCTCTTAATGTGAAAAATTCCTGCCTCACATCACTGAATTCTGAAGTCATGAGTGTAATTCTTATAGCCTGTCCTTTGACTAAGCTCTTTTTCTGTGAAAGTGGATGGTTGCTTGTATAATGAAGGTAAATAAAACAAAATAAAGGTGACATCCAAAACCTGCAATACTACTGGATGTTGTTCCAAAATTCTTTGTGAAATACATATCTTCCTTCCCAGCCTAATAGTACTATATTTGCATATGTAGGTGCACAGGCAGCCCCCATGGCAACTCCTCTTGTTTCTTGGAAATATTGGCCCTCAAAGAATAAAAAATTATTCTCTAAGATAAGTGCCATCATTTCACACACCAGGTTTACTTTATCGTGATTGAAGGTGGAACATGTAAAGAGTGTCTCTTCAAATAATTCTAGTCCTTCTTGCTTAGGAATACAGAAAAAAAGATCTTTAACATCAGTGATTAAAAATACCAAATCAGCTGCCCATATATTTTGTTTAAGCTGTCCTAGAAAATCCCAGGAATTCATAACTAGATGTACTGCTCTCTGAGAGGAGAGGGATGTTAAACTTTATCAAACTAAATCTGCTTACCCTACTAGTAGGTTAATTGTGGAGAAATTTGTTCATGGCTCTGATGTGCACAGTAATTCTGCTGGTAATGACAGGGAAATGGCTGATGATATTTATAATGACTCTGCTGAAGTGTATAATGAAATGGATGAAGGTGGTTCACAAGATTTTCAGCAACTAAGATGCTCAGAAAGGATAGCAAACAGAAATTCGGAGAGGAAATACTCATACAGTCATGCAGTGCAAATTCAAACGGGACATCCCAACCAGGGGAGGGGAGGGGAGGAACAGATATTAATTGTTGGAATTGAAAGTATTGTGCATATTTTTCAAGGCAATTAATTTAATTAATTTAAGATTTATAATTACACAAACAGGGCTATCACTAAAGATTTTTTTCACTTTTTTAAAAGAATTTAAATTTGCTCCCTCCAAAATACCGGATGTTGCTGACTGTTTTTAGATGTTCAGATGTACACTAGGAAGCTCAATTTCTGTCTCCTTTTTGCCCAAAATCAAGTGGGGCCTACAAATGAGGCAAGTGCACACAAAAATATTCTGAAGAAAAATAGTGTGTTCACTCCACCACTCCATCCCCTCATTAATGTTTTTGAGAAGGCAGTATAACAAGACATGTATGAATAATGGGCTCAGAATAGGAAGTTTTATGCCAACTTGAGTTCTGATGAAAGAATTCTCATGAATCAACTTGGGAGGACAAGGGACTGTGTATCATGACCCCTGACAAGGGAGGTGGTATAGTAATATTCAATTCAGAGGATTATTCCAACATTATGCAGAATATTTTATTTAATGAAGAGAATTATGCACAGGTTTCTAAGAACCAAATAAATATTGCATATCAATGTATTGACAGTTATTTAGAAGAATATGTCCTGGACAAACGTATTACTAATGACCTCCTTAATTTTCTTACTAATTCCTATCCTAAGGTGTCGGTCATATTCGACATCCCAAAAATACACAAAAGTATCATTGAACCACCTTTTAGACCAATTGTTGCTGACTGTGGCTCCAAAACATAATCTGGTACTGTTTGTGGATAAAATGACTAAGCATGTAGTGGAGAGAGCAGTACATCTATTAAGGATTCCTGGGATATTCTAGGACAGCTTAAACAAAATCTATGGGCAGCTGATTTTGTTTTTTTAGCCATTGATGTTAAAAGATCTTTTTTCCTGTATTCCTAAGCAAGAAGGACTAGAATTATTTGAAGAGACACTCTTTACATGTTCCACCTTGAATCACGATAAAGTAGACCTGGTTTGTGAAATGATGGCTCTTATCTTAGAGAATATTTTTTTATTCAAAAAGGCAAAACACTGAAATAAAACGTAAGGCGTAGCTCCAGTGCAATAAAGGTTGTCTTCCTACAGTTAAAAAACTTTTGTTTCACTTATAAATAATTTTAATGTACAACTTATAAAATAATAAAACACAGGTTAAGCACTTTCATCTCCCTCCGGAGACTTCTTCAGAATCACAAATTAACCATTTCACATACATTTTATACCATCGGCTGGCCATTAAAACACTTCAATAACATATATTTCACCATTCACAAATATGCAAATAGTTTACAAACATAGAATAGGTATATTTTCATGTTGCATACATATATGTATATATATACCTAGATGCATATTTATATTATGTGTATCACACCACCATATTCTTGTATATATGTATTAGAGTGTGTTTATATAAAAAAGAAAAAAATTATTTAAAAAAACTTTTCCATAAGGTTAATTGATTAATTGAAGTGTTTTAATGGCCAGCCAATGATATAAAATGGGATGGTATAAAATGTATGTGAAATGGTTAATTTGTGATTCTGAAGAAGTCTCCGGAGGGTGATGAAAGCACTTAATCCGTGTTTTATTGTTTTATAAGTTGTACATTAAAAGTTTAATTTAATATAAATACTGGACTTTTCATCGGACTTATTTATAAGTGAAACGAAAGTTTTTTAACTGTAGGAAGACAGCCTTTATTGCACCGGAACTACGCCTTGTGTTTTATTTCAATAATTTTTTATTCTTTGAGGGCCAATATTTCCAACAAACAAGAGGAGTTGCCACGGGGGCTGCCTGCGCCCCTACATATGCAAATATAGTACTATTAGGTTGGGAATTAAGATATGTATTCCACAAAGAATTTTGGAACAACATCCAGTTGTATTGCAGGTTTTTGGATGACATCTTTATTTTGTGGAAGGGAAAAGTGGAAGATATCCCTGGCTTTATTAACCACCTGGAGAAAACTACCTCATTTTTGGAATTTACTTATAGCTACAACACTAGAGGTATACATTACTTGGACACAGCAATTTCCCATACACCTACAGGTTTTAAATCTAACATATTTCGTAAGAGTACTTTTTGTAATTCTTACCTTCATTATAAGAGCAACCATCCACTTTCACAGAAAAAGAGCTTAGTCAAAGGACAGGCTATAAGAATTGTACACATGACTTCAGAATTCAGTGATGTGAGGCAGGAACTTTTCACATTAAGAGATCTGTTTTTATTAATGGGATACTCCAAACAGATGGTGGAACAAATTATTGAGGAGGTTTATACAGGGTGGGGAAAATATAAACCCCTGTTAGGAAACCACCCATTAACTAATATAGCCCCCACAGATCCTGGTGAAATGAAGATTTGAGCATGCATGTATAGCGCAACACAGTCCTATATCATTTGAAGTGAAAAACATATTAAAAAAGAACTGGAGTATATTTAGGGTAAATAATGATGTGTTAACTGCAGTGGGAGATAAACCAGTTTTTATCAGCAAGGTGGGCATGAACATTAAGCATCTTATGGAAAACAAGTTTAATTTACCAATAGAAGGTGGTTGTGGTACAACACCTTGTGGGAGGTGCTCCCAATGTACTAATATTTTCAAAGCACCTCAAATCCACCTAGCTAATAAGATGGCATCTAAGGTTATATTCAAGAAAGGAAATTGTTTTACCACCAGAGTGGTGTACCTTGATCTATGTGATATGTGCAACTGATTCTATGTTGGGAAAAGCAGAATCTATGAGCACGTTTATGATGATAAAAACAAGAAGGATATAAGTGCATTATGTAGGCATTCCCTCACTTATCCTAATTTTAAAGGTTTTAAATTTGGTATTTTAGATACTGTGGACATAGATTTGGGGGGGGGGGACTGGAAGAATTTATTAAGTAAAAAAATGCTGGTTTGGCAACTCAGACTAGCATGTAATTTTTCGCCAGGTATAAATGATTCCTTGACAATACTTCCAACCCTGAAAGAAAAATCTATGAAACTTTAAGTATTTTAACATTTTTACATGCATTACTGTACCTGCATTTTTAAACATATGCTGAAGGTATTTAATATATAGCAGTGTTTTATTTGTAAAAAGCTAAGTTGGCTTGAATATTAACATCCTGTGTATTTAATATTGCTCATATGACTGTTTTACATGTGACTTTTTTGACAATACCATTGGCTGAATGTTATCTATTATGTAACATGTGCTGGTATAAAAATGGTTCTTGAATCCATGTGCTTTATTCTGATGAAGTCTTCTATGTGAAAGACGAAAGTGCTTAATCTTGATGTGTTTTTACTGCAATAAATGGAGTTCGTATACAGGCTTGTTTGGTGCATTTTCCATTTGGTTCCTTGTCTTCTGCTCGCACTGCACCAGATATTTGGGTTTTGACTGGTTGATTAGGCCATCAGACAGTTGCAGCATACATAATATGCACAAACTGTCATACAGTGATTTAATAAATTTAAATACATAATAGTGGTAAGTATATGACAGAGGCATTTCAAGGAAGCATAGTCCATCTAAGTTTCAGAAGAGCCACGGTATGATAAATGCATGAAAGGTACAGTAAGCTTCTAATCGCACTTTGAGTAATGTGATGATTTATTGTGTATACAGTATGACTTCAGGGGAAACTCCATCCTTTAGATAACATGTTATACCAAGGTCACATCTGCTTGAGTTGGAAGTGGATGTCACAACACCTATCAACAAAATAGGAAAAGACTCCATGAACTGGTCAAATTTCTCCTTTAATATAACTACCACCTTGGGTCTACTGTGAAAATAGGTAACCCACTCAATAATGGATGAAGAGCTAAACAAATAAAAGCAGTATATGCAAATGTGTAATTGATGCAGTGGATAGCATTGTTGCCTTACAGCTGGATGATCTCTGGTATGCTTCTCGCCTGACATGTCTTCTGTATGGAGTCTGCATGTCCTACCTATGTTCATGTAGGTTTTCTGTGGGTGCTGACTTCCACCCATATTCCAGACATGTAAGCAAATTGGTAATATCAGAATTGTCCATATATCTGTGTGTGGTATGGAAGAAAGACCTGGCAGTCTATTTCTAGTAAACTACTCCAGTCATACGTTTGCTGTAGGTGTCAGTTATGACTCATAAACATGTATGGAATGGAGTCATAAATGCATCAGTCCATACTGTAATATTTCACATAATGTCTCTGTCTGGTTAGCAGTCTGTTGGCAGAAACTACACAAAAGTAAATTATCATTCTGTCATTAATTTGTATGAGTCAAATCATATTATTTGTGGAAGTAAAAGAAACAGAACAATAAAATGTTCTTGCTCTATTGGAGTAAGAGCAATGTGCAAGTTAACTGTGCCAGTGTGGAAACAACTAGCAGCCTGGGAAGCCAGAGGGATAATTAAAAGGTTAGTCTTGAATAGCTGATGAGCACTGTCACCTGCTATGTGTGTATGTGGGGGGGGGGGGTCATCTGCTGCATGGGGATGTACAGGTACATGGGCAGTATAGTATTGTACTCTAATCTCTTGGAGACTGGCAGAGGCAGTACAAGGTATATGACAGAAAGCCCTGAGACCAGAGTGGTTGACACTGTGCTAAGATGCCTTGGTCTCCTCCTGCTTAATGGATACTGCTGCTCACCAGCTAGACTGTAAGAGTAGGGAGATTCATTAAGGAGGGGCACAGGCAGGCAGTAAGTGGTCAAGCTGCCACGGGAAATGAAGCATTTTGTTTTCCAAACTGAAACTTCTTAACTTGCAGTGCAGCAATATTTCTGAAACAGCATACTCAGAAACTGATCTGTATTGTTATTTAGCTAGTAATGTTTTCATTTCAGACACACTGTACTGTTCAAAATGTTGTTTTGCTTACCAACCAAAGAATAATCTGTTTAACAGAATGAAATGAATTAATAAGTAAATAAATTAATGAAATAACCAGATAAAAACAACACCTTAGCAATTTGTGAAACTGGACAAAAATAAAAAAATAGATTGTTAAACTCTCTATATACCATTGCCCAACATAAATTTTAAATTGCCTGTATTTGTAATTGCTTACTGATTTATGCTTCAATATTTTGCTGACCACATACCTTTCACCACTGTTGTCGTAGCCTGTCTGCACTACGGATCAGCATTTCACATTGATAAGTGCTTGTTTTGTTTTACTTGAACCTTAAACAGTGCAGATCTGGGAGACTTTGTGTAATGCAAGTTTCATATTATTATTTGTTTTGAATACTCGCATAAGGAGATGAATTAGAAACTTTACCTAATTGTTGTCCACATATATCATCAGCTATGGTCTGAGGAGTGCTATTAATCAGTACTCTAGATGGAGCAGAAATGGGAAAGTTGCAGTCTTTTTTAACCAGCGTCCAAAGTGATCCAGGTTTACCAGCGGAACTTACATCTCTTTTAAATAGAAAATTAATTTAGAAATAAGTGATAGATTTCTCTTCATCTACCAACTACTTGGTTGTTTGAGGACTTTTCTACATGAATTTACAAGTTTCCAGTTACTGATTGTTTGCTTTGTTATCAAAAGCTTTGGTCCTGTGTGATGTTAACATTTGGCCTAACGATGAATCAGGTAGCTCTTACTAAATAATTTCTCTGCATTATGGAAATATTATAGTTTGTTCGGGTAAATACCTTTGCAGCCCTCCATTTTAGAACATACCGCTGACTTGATATTCCATTTAAGTGTGCTGATTATTAGCTTGGAGGTGGGACTAGTCTCCTGGTCAGACCACTTCATGATCTGCTGTGCCACAATTAAGTAATATTTCATCCAATTCTTTTTTCGTGTATTTTATTATCTCCTGTTGGAAAGTCCAGGTGAGTTAACATGACTGTAATAAGTCACCGTCTTTTATATTATATTATTTTTATATTAGGCATTTAAAAATAAGAATCTACGAATACTTGTTAGCCATCAAAAAGAAGGATTTTTAACAACAGACTAAACTAATGGATAAAAATATTTCATATACAGAGGTTATTACACAAATAAACAAGCTTAAATCAAACAAAGCACCAGGTAATGATGGTATTATACCAGAGATCTATAAAATTCTTCCCAAAAGTACTTACTCATTAATACATAAGGTTTTTATCTTGGCCCAAAATGAGTTAACAACTCCCCCATCTTGGCAATACACATTTATTTCACCAATTTTAAAACCCAATAAAGACCCAACCAGATGCACTTCATATAGACCTATTTCATTACTTAATGTTGACTATAAAATGTTTATGAGTATTTTTGCTGATAGATTAAAGACAATCATCCCAGGCATTATAGATATAGACCAGACAGGCTTTATTGTAAATAGAAATACTTTTGATAATATAAGGAGAACTTTAACGTTAATTGATTTTGCAAATAGGAAAAAGAAAGATTTAACACATTAGTCTCGATATAAGTTCAGCATTTGATTCAGTAAGTTGGGACTACTTGTTTATCTTACTGAAGTGCACAAACTTCTCAGATGCATTTGTAAATCTAATTGAACATCTATATAAAGGAGCATTGGCTTACATTAAGATAGGAACATATGTCTCACAAAAAATACCCATTTTAAAAGGTACAAACAAGGGTGTCCACTCTCTCCACTATTATTTACTTTAATAATGGAGCCTTGGGCTAATTTGATCAGAAACAGTACTGATATAGAAGGATTTGATATAGATGAAAATACAATATCTAAAATTCAACTTTTTGCAGATGATGTTCTAATTACATCAGCAGGATCTAATTCTTCTATGCAGTCCTTATTTGATAAAATGATGGATTTTAAAAATATCTCTAGTTTAATATTCAATGAAGAAAAAACTAAAATATTACCAATATACACACGAAAAAATGTCCTCATTAATGATTTTAACAAATATATACCCAACTCAGGTCAGATAACTTACTTAGGTATAATATTAACTAAAGATATCAAATCTATTATACATAATAACTATAGTACCTGTCTTCTTAATATACAAAATCTTTTCAATAGCTGGAACAATATGTTTTTTACCATGGAAGAGAGACTCACACTTATTAAAATGATAGTATTCCCTAAGATATTATACTTAATACAATCAATAATACTCCCACCTACAAAAATAATTATTAAGAAATTGAATTCACTAATGTTAAATTTCTTATGGGCACCTAATAGACCTAGGATTGCATTAAAGAAACATACTAATAGCTGGTCTCAAGGGGGCATTTCATTTCCAGACTTTAATTTATATACTGTCTCTTCTATTATAAAAGTTATTACTTTGTTAATAGATCAGTCATATGTTGCAAGATGGAAAGATTACTGGGAACTAATTAGCATTCACTTCATGAAAATCTCTTTAATACATAAAAATATTATTGTAAATAACCCCATGTTATGGTTACTAAAAGAATTTTGTACTTCATCCATTACACCAAAATATATAGTTAGTTACCCATTAAACATTATTATCAGTTATCGTAATTTTATATTTATGCATCTTAAGTATAAGGAATGGAATTTTATTCTATTCCCTATAATGTATACACAAGGTATGCTTTTGTCAACCACCTCTGAAAGAACTCTTTTAGTCACAGAGAATGATCTAAAGTATTGGTATCAGTTACTATCTGATAATAAAGTAAAAAATTTAGACTTCTTAAAGCAAGAATTTGATTTGAGAGAAACATGTTGGTTAGAAATTCAGACTTTTCGACAACATCTTATTAATAAAATTGATTTAATGTCTTTAACAGTTAAAGAATCTGTTCCAATACTGATTGATTACTTGATATTAAATTTACAACATAGAGTTTCTGATAAAGGTAAGCTCTCATACATGCATAAAATTATCAGAGAAGAAACTCATTACAGTTCAGATACCTATTGGAATTATTTCATTTCCATTAATGGTGAATCACCAAAACAACAAGATAAACAATATATATTGGAATCTGCTTATAAAACTACTTCTTCCATTAATTGGAGACTTTTTACTTGGAAATTTTTACATAGATCCTTCTATACACCTTTAATGATGAATACAATAAATAATAAAGACAACTTATGTAAAAGATGTAATGTAGAAATAAATGCTGATTGGGCACATATGTTTTATGACTGTATAAAATTGAAGGAATATTGGAAGTTAATCGATGATTTTTTGCAGGCCCTTTTCACAGATAATTTCATTGTTTCTAAATCACTTATATTGTTTAACACACCTGTTCCTAAAAGTGTTAAAAAAGTTAAACTTCCCTTATTATGGTCTATTCTAGCAGTGGCTAGAAAAATAATAACCAGAAATTGGATTTCAGATACCCCTCCTTCATTTAATGAATTTAAAAATGTTATGACTGAAGTGTGTCATATGGAATTGATGACAATAAAATCAAGAACTACTAGAAAAACATCTTATTATATTATATGGGATACTTTACAAAACCTGTTAAAAAAATCTTAGTTTCAATAGCATGACATTATAGTTTAATCAATTGATTTGATTTGTAGTGGATGTCTTTGTAAATACTTTGGTTATTTTATTGAATGTTATAACTATTTTTATTTTAATTGCTTGTATAAAATTGTTATATTTATTTTGTATGTTAAAAACAATAAACTTGTTTTAAAAAATAAAAAGAATCAAAAAGAAGGATTTTTGTAACGGTTTGGCTAAGCACACTGTTACATGTAAAGATTTCAAGAAATGTTCTTTTTGTATTAGATTCTGTTTCTGTTGAGGACTTTAGCAGTGACATCAAGACACTACTAGAGTGTAAAGAGATACTCTGGCAGATCAGGCCAAATGCCTATAAACTGCCTGGTTTAAATGAATCAATTAATATTGAGTGTGTTTTACTAAGACAAAGGATTTGAAGATGAGATTTTTTTGTGGTGTTTTAGTCACAAATCAATTGCTAACAAGCAATACTGCTTAACCAAACTTAACTGCATGCACTTTAGAGCATGAAAAAATAGTAAACAATAGTATTATGATTTTGGAGCAATGCCCACCTTTAGATTGTTTGCATTGGTTGTCTTTATCACATGATTATTTGAATGTTTTTTTAAGAGGTGTGTGTGTTTTACAAACTTTTCTGATGAAGTTTTTATTGAAACATTAAAGAGAACGAAAGTGCTAAGGAAAAGTGTTTGCAGGTTCTGCTTCAGCCATAGTTTTGCCTTGTTTTTTTAGTTTTTCAGTTGTTTGATATTTTTTGTTGGTATCTTAGTTTGTTGTTCCAGTGGTCATTCTATGGCAGAAGATCCCTGTACATAGGACACACTAAGCTCACCACCCACTCTATTCCCTACACTTTTATGGATTTTACACAAAATTTGACATCCATTATTACTGCAGCTATTCGAGAAGGGTTTATGTATGGTATTAACCAAGAATTAGGAGTGTGTTCTTCACATGGACTTACAACATCTGCAGCAGTGAAACCAAAGGAACCAATGAATGGACTTGTGAATAATTCTTCCATACCAAACAGCGACATTTTGGTTTGTTTGTAAAGGCACAGTTAATCCCTTCTCCACCTATTGGGAAGCTGAAACAGAGCACAGTAAGTACCGACCTCAAGATATCTCTTACAAGCGAATATAACAATTGCAAAACCATTATATATAAACTTGAACATTTGCCAACAAAATGTGTCTTTGCAACTGGAGGTTTTATACCTCAAGGAATGCGTTATTCAAAGTTGTGTTCCACAGGGATTAAAGGTATACAAGTTTCCAAATGGGGTGCAGTACATTCATTCATTGTTTTCAGAACTGGTAAAAATATTTAATGACACCAGGATAGCTGTGATGAAAATGTAATGTAGCAGTTATAGAAGACCATCAAGGCCAGTGGTGTTTTTACTTTTTGTTACATTGTATGCTGGAATTGGTGCCAAGGTGGACAGACTTAAAGCTAGTATCATTTCTAGAAAGCAAGGTAAATTGAGTAGGAATATTGCTTCAGATTCTCCAGGATTGGCTTATCCCATACATAAATCAAATATATCTGTAATACACCAATTGAGAAAGGTGACAAAGGTAGCAATTCAGGTGCAGTAGTTGATGTTAATATAAACACTGCCAAACACATTGCAGTCAGCACCAATTCACATCTTGTAGATGTAGACAAATTGCCACCTTTGCCTGTAAAACCTACTGGGCCTTTTTAGTGAATCCAACAGGAGTGATACGGATACCGAAGTGGCAGGCAAGTGCGAACATCAAAGGGAAAGGCAAGAACCAGAAAAAACATTAGAGTATGGGTTTGACATTTTAAACCTAACTGATGAATTTTTGTCACCTTAACTGATTTCGGTTCTCAAAGGTTTTAATTTCATCTCTAGCAATTCAGTTAACATTCCAAGACTTATTGTAGACTTCAAGTTGTATGTTAGTAAACTCAGCTTGAGTTTTGTGATGGCAAAGGTACCCTGTATTGTGAGAGAGGGAGAATTGTTGAAAAAGAGAAACACTTTTAACCCTCCTTTAAACAGTACTCTTCAAGTTTTCACCAGTCTTTGTGAAAGTGGCTTTAGGAACAGCTCCAAAGGCAAAAAGTGAGAGACAATTTGACTGTACCAGAAAGAGAGACTTTACAAAATTTTATTGTAAGGAAAGATTTGCGACTAGAGGGAGGATAAAGGAGGTATACTTGTGAGTATGACTAACACAGATTATTAGCAAGCCATTATGGAATTGTTGATTGGTGAGAGAAATTATGTCGAAGTGTCTGACATTGTGATTAAAGAAAGCTATCATAACATAGATTTGACACTCTTAGACTTATTCACTTTAAAAAAATTTAGATCAGAGCACTTATAATTTTTTACAAGTTGATTATCCAAAAATAGATTCCCTATTTATTGCTGAACGGCCATACAGGGTGACTTTTTGATCTCTATTGTTTTTATATGTATTATTTGCATCAAAGTCTGTGTACATTTCTTTTATTGACCATCTGGATGTGCAGATCCCAATCACCTCTTCCAGGGTGGGAGGTAGGGTTAGTACACACATGGGGGCAGGGGTTCTTGGAGGGACTGCATGTTGAATAAATGAGGGGATGGCCTCCCATTAAACTTCACTTTGTGTGTGTTGTTAGAAAAGAGGAACCCCAGCAGAAAACCTCGAACCATCCCCTGATGGCTATCTGAGTGATGGGCCCTTACCAGTTGACTATCACTCCAATAACTGATTTGAGAGAGACTCGGCTGTTTTAGTGCCAGCACTCTTAGTGTATCCATAATGGTGCTGTGATATTCCTAGGTTCATGTCTCAGCTGATATCCTCAAGCCTGTATCACCAATGTTTGGAAGTTTGCCTCGTCTTATTGTATATAACCTGTGCCTTTTTGTCAGCTTGACTAAATTGTTTTTCATATAATTTCTCCCACTGTGGGAACATCAAATCCTTAAGAATAATGTTGTTCAATTTCTCAACATCTTCTATCAGTTTGCATAACTTCTCATCATTTTTCTTAATGAGCAATTTCATGAAGTCAAAGCCAAATCTATTAAATAACATATTAAATTCAATTTTAGCCTGTTCATCTAAAAGCACACCCATGGGTACCTTGAAAAATCGCAGTCCCATAGGTACTATATTTAAAGCAATACATTTATTCATATATGCGTTATCAATTTTAATACCTTTAATGGCAATTAACTTTTTACCTAAAACAAAAATAATTTCCTTCAAAGTTCCCTGCACTGTAAAAGACTGCCTTCTAGTGTGTGTTTTAGTCTGATTCTTATCATTGTCCTCATTAAAATCAAAGTCTTTTAACAAAAAGCAGTCTAACTGATTGACACCACGTCCCACACTGGTGTCCATGACAACATGAGCCCGAGGGCTCGAGCAACAAATAACAGTACCTTTACATTGCATCGAACCTTTATTAACCCACCGTGGAATAAGTTTTAATATTCATTGGACGTTTGGGACGGGCACCCAGGCTCTCCTCATTGACATTAAAGATAGAAAAATCAAAGTTGTATTCTTTGTCCATTGAATTACACCTAAATTCAGTATCCGCTTTTCTTTTTGAACCCCCCAAATCACCGGCTGTAGATAGTATATTGCAAGCTCCCTGACCATTGGGAATTTCCAATTGCGATGAACTGCTACTGATATTCCGGGTCGATGGTATTCCTTGTAAACCCAATTTTTTGGCTTCCGTTAGAGAGTATAACTCTCAGTCTATTAACTTCATCTTTTAAAATCTGGACTTCTGCCTGAATTCTATGAACTTCATCCCAGTCTAACACAGCACTAGACATTTCATTGGTAACATCCATTACCCGACAACAAAGTGAACTCACGGTATCAGCTGCCAACTACAGAAATTCACAAAATAAACTGAAAACCAATGTCGTAATGGATACACAATACAATGAAACTCAGCACCCAAGATAAAATCTCTTCTTTAATAGACCAAGAAGCACAAATAAAACAATAATTAAGCGCTTTCATCCACATTAAAGTGGACTTCATCAGAATGTTTTAGATTGATCGTAGTCTGTTATTTAAAAACTTTTTGGTGCCAATTCCACCAGTTACAGAAATTTAAAGATACATAGCATCATTAAAAATATAATCCAAAAACGTCATACAAGCTTATGAGCTAACATAATAAACTTATTAAATAATCAATATAAAATCCATAGCATTGTCATATTCAAATACCACTACTTAACAATACTGTGTGCAGTTATTAAGCAACCATACATTGTAGTTTACTTGTGATATTATCTGACACAGGTTAATACATTGTAAATGAAGTTATTGTAACTATATACAAAATTAATATAAACTGTTGTTTATGAATACTATAATCTAACTAACTACAATATTAACACAACTGTAAAATGGGTTTAATTGTGATGTATTCGTTAAGACTAGGTTCTCTAGCAGAATCAGTCAGTATCTGCCAAATTATTTCCTTTTTGCTTAACTGAGCTTTTAAATTACCCCCTCGTGGGTCAACTCTAATCTGATCAATGATCCCAAATTTAAATAAATGTGTACCATCATGTGTTGATATGTGCCTATACAGTGCATTTTTGTTATCTTTGGTCTTAATTCTATAAAAGTGATCATAAATTATTTTTTTGAGTTGACGTTCAGTTTTTCCTATGTAATAGCAATTACATTTGGCAAGATAAATCACGTTCCTGCTGTTACAATTACCATATCTAAAATGAAGCCTTGTCTTTGTTACATTATCTAAAATAATCTCCTTTGTATCCAAAATAGCAAAACACTGGCTGCAACTTCCACATTTGGTAGTGTGTCTACAATCATCAGTTTTAACTCTCACTAATGGTCGAGATTCAATTCTTTTCTTTAAATTCGCTCCCATTTTATGAACAAAAAACAGGTGCTTCACCTATTATTTTCTTTATTTCATAATCTCCCATCAGAATGTTCCAGTTTTTTCTTACTATATTTTTCACATGATGAACATATGGGGGAATATTCTGACACACATGCTCTGTTGTAACCACTACCTAATTTGGTATCATAAGTGTTCGAATCTGTAAACAGTTCTTTCCCTAATAATGGGGGATACTTTTTCCCCCATTCAGTTATAATGTATTTCATAACGTCATTCAACATATAACTAGGATAACCTCTATTTTTAAACATATTTCCTATATAATATATTTGATCTATCATGTCATGGTAATTAGATGTCATCCTTGCAGCTCTAATGCATTGTCCCTTGAAAATATTTTTCATCATATTTCGTGGATGATTGCTGGTATATTCTAAATAGCTGTTAGAAAAAGTACTTTTACTGTATCTGTTACATTGATAACCTTCATTAGTTTTAGAAATATACGTATCAAGATAAGCTATGCCTTCAGAGCTGCAGGAATATGTAAATTTCAGGAATGTGCTGGAACTATTTAAAAATTCCATAAATGGCTCAATACTCTCCGTGTTGTTGTCCCACAAGATGAAAATATCATCTAAAAATCTGGAATAGTACAACACATGTTTATAATAGCTACTGTTGAAGAGCTTGGTGGTTTCCCATTCCAGCATAACAAGGTTAGCAAAAATGGGGGCACAAGCTGCCCCCATTGCCACTCCCCTTCTTTGTCTGAAATTTTCAACCTCAAAATATATATAATTGTGGTCTAATACCACAGACATTAAGTCCATAATTAGGTTTATTTTATCCCATTCCAAATTGGAGAATTTCCTTAAGCCACAAGTCATCCAGACCTTGTTGCTTAGGAATACATGAAAATAGATCAATGACATCGATAGTAATAAAAATAATATTGTCTTTCCATACTTCTTTAGTTAATTTGGCCAAGAAAGACCATGAATCTTTGATTAAATGTGGTACATTCTGATAGATTGGTTTTAACCACCTATCAATAATAACACCTAAAAGAATGTTCATTTTATTTTCCATTTCTTTCCGTGTCAGGGTTGTTCTATTTGATCACAGTTTATTTAGCAAGGAATTTAATTTTCTTAATTTATGCTCCATTCAGCACTTCCATTCTATGACTATTGGTTCTGGGTTTTGTTTTGCCCTTATTTCTGCGGTGTCTGTAGAACTGCAGATTATATTTTAAGAAGGACGTGACTCTTTTGTCAAGTTTCAGCAAATCTTTCATGGACATTTCTACTCTTCTCTTTACTTAACTGATAGATAACAGTAATGTCCTTTCCTGATGCAATCATAGGATAATGTCTTTCATATCTTTGTCCTGTATTGCCCATGGTGTATGTATCCATCATTCATTTATCATCTAAACCAATGTTTTTGATTCCTTATTTATTATATTTTATATATTGTAGTGTAAAGTTTTTCTGGTATATTTTTGTTCCCTGTATTGATATCTTTTTTATTATATTCTTGCACTCTCTGTCCGTCATCCCCACAACAAAAAAAAAAAAACCCTTCCATTAGATTGACCCCTATACCTCACCATCCCCCACTTCACATTTAAAATTTTAACAGTTAACATAAGGTGCATTTTTCCTCCAAACACATCCAGTGTCACTCAGACTTCCTGGCACCATATCTTTCATCATACATTTTTTAACTGATGCATTGTATTTGAAACAGATGAGAAAAAGTATTTAGGCCAGATTCATGAAGGTTATCACAGTGTACATTGTGTATGCATGAACAGCATATTTCTTGCCTTTGTTTTTCTGAAAAAAAAAAATATTTCTTACTGCCCACAGCACCCTGTTGCAAAGGCATGATTTTAAAACATACTATTCTACTGGAAAAGCATTATCCCCAAACTGCTGTCTTCATCTTCTGGTAAGTTAGCTCCTTTTCTCGATTCATCATTTCTTCCTCATCAGCATTTGGGTTACCTCGATCCATCATCTTTATCAACACAGGAGTTTCCAGATTTTCTTCCTCTAATGCTGTAACAATCTCCCCTCTTACAGAATCTGTTTGTGATGACTCAGTATCCTGTATCACTCCATTCTCAGCCTGCTGTCCTGTTTCCTCCTCTCAGTTGGAAAACATTAATCTCAGCAGCAGCCCTTTGATGCCACGTAGTAAAGAAAAAAAAGAGTAGAGGAAGTTCCCCGGTGCCCTGGCCAAATTTCTCCTAGTCAGTATGTCGACCATGCAAAGAGGACACTGGCCTTGTGGGACTTACTGGTGAACAAAGTGTAAATAAAAATAAGTAAATATTTATGTCAAGAACTTTTAAATGTGTCTGCTTAAAAGTGCATATTGCAAGGCATCTTCGGGTCCCCTCCACTGCTTGCTTAGCATTGTCCGTATGGTCTTCAGTTGTGTGTCAGAAATGTATTTAGTGAGTGTAGAGAGAGAATGAAGGATGAGAAAAGGTTTAGGTAAAGATTGTTCTGGTACACCTGGTGGTAGCAGTTTGGTGTAGTGAAGTGCAGAAAATTACAATAGCAGGTACTGTGCCTGCAAAGAAGGGATCACTTTATCATGAGTGGTTATTGTTTTTTGTGAAGGCATGATACAGGGTCATCATTTTTTTGTGAGAATGTGCAATGGTACTATTTGCCTATGCTAGTTTAATCTTCTTTTTTTAATTGTTTTCTTTCAATATCTTGGTACCTTCACCATTAGAGTTCTTAATGTATAGCCATCCTTAACTGTCATACTTTTGAGCTGAGAAAGGATTGTAGTTTGAGTGAATCAAGCATTTAACCTATACCGAATACATATATATATATATATATATATATATATATATATATATATATATGTGTGTGTGTGTGTGTGTGTATGTAAAATAGTTTATTCAAATGTGCCTTGGACCAAATTCAGTTAAAACGGCTGGCTGGATGTTCCATAAAAAGATGTGAAATTGACCATGATAAAGAAAAAGCAAACAAAATATCCACAACAGACCACCACGGAGCTAAAATCCTTTTAATAAAACAACTTGAAAATCATAAAAACAAAAGTGGATATTTTGTTTGCTGTGTTTCTCCTACGTTTCCTAAGGACCTTTAGTGATACGCAGAGGCTTATTCTCACGATAAAGAATATGGTAAAATATACGTATAACATAATTAGTGAAATTTTGCTGTAATATCAGTTTATGTGCATTAAAACATGATTAGGTTATGCTTTAAATTGTACTTAAAAGTTTGTACATTTACATAGGCCAGTAGTTCTGCCTTTCAAGGTTTCCTAATTAGATGGTTGCTAACTTTTGTTTTGTAGAAAGGAAAAGATAACAGTGTGTCTGCAGTGAATCATAGTCACAATGAGCTGGCATTCTTCCCAGAATGTATCCAGACATTTAGGATTCCCTGAATTTGGGCCTCATTTTTTCATTGAGCATTCCAAACTTTTATCTGTTTGGAGCTAGTTCAGGTCAGAGTTGATTTTTTTTAAGCCAGGAATGTTCTTTTGCCTGTGCAGAATGTCCTGTGTGAGCATAAAAGCAGTGAGCGTGCCAGTCCTTTAACAGCATGACTAAGAGCACTGCCTTTATTCATACAGGGGCAGGAGACTGCCTTTAGTAAGTATGATGTAAGGTCTCCTGTTTCTGAACAGTGACCTTGACTTCTGCAAACATACCAGGCACTTAAATAAGGTGTGACGTGCAAGTAATGATGTAAAGTATACATTTGTTATTTTAATTAATCCAGTAATGCATTGATGTGTCAGAAGATCTTTCAGTGACTTTTTTTTTTAACAAAGACTGAAATGGAGAATTATGCAGGATTTTAGGCAGTATCTTACTAGTGCTTACAACACTCCTGTAGTACAGAGTCAGCAGGGTATTCATGGCATGCCGAGCAGTCAAAATAGGTACATTTTAAACAAGACCAACTTCAAGCCTGTAAACACAAGTAGTACATTGTATACTTAAATGCATTGTGAATACAGGAAAGCTGTACAATATAGAGTCTAGAGAGGTAGGCTGTTGTATAAATCAGATGTCTCACCTAAAAGAAGGCTAGGATGTTGCCAGCATGAAATTCAGTATGAGAATCAAATATGAAAGCTAGACCAAGTACATCAAGGAGTACACATCTTCAGGGAGAAATAATGTAATAGTGTGTGATGGAAGAGTAAATGAGGCAGGATGAGCAAAATTCATTTAAATGTCAAAGGAGAGGTATTTATCAAGCAGCTACTAAGGAGAGCAGGAAAAATTATGGTAGGAGATTGCTAAAGGGAAGAGGACTTTTGGAACATGTTGGCTTTGCAGTGCATGAAATGTGCTGTTGGAAGGATCTAGAATCCTGCATTAGAGATACATTACAGACACATGGATAACAAGCAAGGAAAAGGTTTAGAGTAAGTGTTGCAAACATGTTTTTTAGCCAGAGAAATGTGAAGGACATAAACCCACCTTCATAGTTGAGCCATTTAAGTCACCTACAGAATTACATACAAGTTATATAGTGGTATTAAAGATAGTTTGCCAGGCCTTGTTTAAGAAGTTATAAAGGTTGGAGAAACTGATTTGAATAGCAGTTGCCTAGATGGGTAAACCTTACCAGATGAAAGGCAAAATAAAACTGACTGTGACTGAGGTCGAAGCTTGAGGAGTGCGGTGTTTGAGTTACTGTGTTAAGAGTAGAGGTCAGGGCACCTGACATCAATGAAAGTTAGTGCTGTCTATTTATAACAACAAGCAGTTATCAGTGCTTATCCTTGGGCATGATTTGTTACAGCTGGGCAAAGATATCTGCTAATCCTGGAATGTTCATTACTATTGATTGGATAGTAACAGGAGACCTCTGGAGACTGTGACTTTAACTGAGGATTAACTTTTGGAACGACAGTCAGTGCTCACCTTCATGAAAACGTAGTTTTAGCTACAATTATATGTGCTACAAGTCAGTGTTTTAGAGATGATTGTACTGTGATCTCAACTTTATATCTGCTGTCTGTGTCTTAAATTTGCTGTACTGTGACATAGGGGTTTATATTTAGGCTGGATAGCTTATCTATGATGCCCGAGTGGGGTATTGTGTCAAATGCCTTTGCGAGGTCCAGATAGGCTGTGTGGACTACCTTCCCTTCATCTATGGCCTTGGTGACTGTTTCGAAGATGTGTCTCTACCATCTGCCGCTTCACTCTCTGTATAAATTTTATTGTACTGCCTGCAATTCTGTGTCTCCCTATAAATAATGCTTTTTTTCTAGTTTTGTAGAATACATGTGCATGCATGATGACTCACTAACTCTTATATAGTCTTTGTGAGTAACTTCCAGACTAAGGTCTCTTTAAGCCACTAACTGAAAGACTACAACTATAAAACAACCATGCACACGACAATAATAGTGTGGAAACGATTTATTAATCATAAAACCATGAAAATAAAAATAAAATCGACAATTCTGTTACTAAGACTAAGCGCTTTCACACTCACTTATTGCAAGCATCAACAGAGTCGTATTTCACATTCTGTTTCCACTATTTAAATAAAATCCACATATACGTAACTTCCTGTGGTCAATAAAAAATGTGTAAAAATCCTGTAACAATTTTACAAAAAAGCATTATAATAAGTTTTATATATCTAAAAACTTCTAGGAAGCTCAGGAATAACAGTAAACTAAATAATTTGTCATCACTAACGTGTATAGGAACAAATGCTATGTTCTTTAAGCCACTTTTGAGTGGCTTGCCTTGAAAGTGCTATATAATAATAAAAGGCACACTTCTGAAATATAAACCACTAAAGTGAGCAGCAATCACGATACAGTAGTGTACCATCAGTGAACTCTGAGCTTGAAGATGGAGATAAACACCCCACAACAGTAAAATAATAGTATACTCTCAGAACAGCGGAGATCTGTTGTCAAAAACACACATAACAGCTTTGACCTATTTAGAAAGTAATGCAAGGTGAAGTACTCGCCACTGTAGCAGGTATGCAAATCTATTCATATCTCTTCAAATTGTAAGTAATGATCTATGACACCTGTAGCTGGCATTGTCTGGCAGAAGTTTCATTCAGCAAAGAGTGTATAGTCCCTCCCCAAACCTTTCATCTGGGTTGAAGATTGGGGAGGATAACTCTCCTTACATCCGTAGCTGTCAACCTTTCATCTCCAAAATTTGTAACATTACATCTCATAATGCGGAATAAATGAGCAAAATGTGGAACACTTAACAGCTTACTCAACAGTGTTAACTAGGAAGCTCACAGGATAGTTAAAATGCTACTTTTTACATATAACATTTATTTTGATGAATTAATATGATTCAAGATTATTTGTCATGGGTATCCGTTAAACCAATTCTCTGCAATGACTGGATCACAGACACTTTCTATATGGATCTACAAGGAACATGGACTTTTTAAGACTCAAAACGAGGAATGTTTCTCCTATGAGGTACACTTCAGAGGTGTGCTTACATCTAAAGAGATAGGTTTCAAAGGTCCTGACTTGTTCCTTACCAGAACAATTGCCAGATACTGCTGTTAGTCCAAATTAACATAGTAAAATTTAATGTAATCTCTACCACCAATTTTTAGCTTAGTAAAGGTTGCCATATTTTCCTCTCTCTCACTAGTAATGCTGCATATATATATATTGTGTGTGTGATCTGAGGTGATACAATGGAGTATGTGGTGTGTTTCAGTTGAATGTGCAGTGTGTGTGTGTGCATACCTCTCAAGTGTACCTCGTTATGGGGGACGTAACTCATTTGGGGTCTTAAAAGAGTCATGCTCCTCGAAATTCCTCAAAGTTCCACATTGAAAGGGTCTGTTACACATTCAGTATTAGGAATGTTTTAGGTGAAATCCATGGTAAATTGACATTAATCATATTAATTCATTAAAGGATCTTCTTTATACGTGCAAACAGCGTATTTTAACCATCCTATGACCTTCCTAGTTGAAGTTGTTAGTAAGTCATTAGTATGTGTTCCACATTTTGCCCATTTGTTCCACATTATGGAGGCGAGTGTTCCTCATTTTGGTGATGGAAGGTTGAGAGCTATGTGTGTGTGTGTGATAGGTTGAGTGTACAATTTAAATTTTTTATCATCTTTGTTATGGTCATTAAGTTAGATTAATCAATGTATTCCTACACACACACATACATTTGCACATATTTATGTGCATAATAAATGCCTTACCAGTTTTGAAGACTAGTGGGAGAGAAGGTAGAAAATCCTGGACTGAATCTGTATTTTACATTAGGTGTATTATTGACAACATATAAAAGATGCACAGGCAGAAAATAGGAAATCTGGATAAAGTAAAACCAGCTGTGTTCTGGGCCTCAGATCAGTGGGCTTAGTGTGTATGTTTCTGCTTGTGACTAACCCCTAAGGGATATCTGGGTAGACATCCCCACCATCTTTGAGTGGAGGCATGTATAATCAGCAGACTGATGCTGCTTTCCTGTAAAGGAAAGTTGAATGAAGGTTGTTGCAACTGTGGAGCTGGCCTTGCAAGTGTGGGAAGCTGTCAAGGACCTTTATTACTTGTGAAACTAGTACATGTTGTGGAGGAGCGAAGGAGAAATACCTCTTGAGTCTTGAGCATTTTACAGCAAGTTTTGAGAGACTGTTTCCATGTATTGTGTTGCCTGAGAAGGAAGCCATCCAGAACTATTATTTTACACAAAGCTGTAAGTACTGTTTTAAAGACTGCATTTTAAGTCTTCCATTTCTACCTGTTTTGACATGAAGAGCACACTTCTTGCTTCTCCTGTAAATAAATCATTGCTGATTCTTTAAAAATAATGACGATTAAGAGTGTTTCTGTGATCTTTATTGAAGTGAGGTATAACAGCATGTGTGTATGTGAGAGAGAGGCCAAGTGAAATTTATAGTTGTCTTTCAGTAAAACATATAGCAAAGCTGCATTAAGCTGTGTTAATTGTGAATAGCTTTTCAAAAAAAAAAAAAAAAAAAAAAAACGGTATAATCTGTGGTTTTTGCTTGCATCAAGCCTTGTGACATGTCAGATGTACAGAATGCAAAAAAGTAATAAACATCTACAGTTGTCTTTTCTAGCAGTGATGAAAAAACATTAAAAACTGTAGGTGCCATTTGTATTTATTGGTATAATTTTTGTCTCTTTTCTCAAAAATTAACTTAGTTGCCCCCACCCCCACCCCCCACCCCCCACATTAAGGTGGTGTGGAAATAGGAAGCTTTATATCTAAATAACAATACACATGGGAAATATAGTGTCTGAAACTCTTTTAATCTTAGAAATTTAAATAAAAAATTTTGTCACATTGTTAATGCCCTCCTTCTAAACTAAGTAGTCAGGCTTTTCCTCGTATAATATGTATAGAAGATGTTTAGGATTTAGAGATGACCCTGTTTTAAATTGTTGTATTCCTGCAACTTTGCAACTTTTGAATGCACTTAAAAATTCAAAGGCATAGAGTAAGAGTGCACTAAACCTTTTTCTAAAGCTTGTTGCTGATGCTTTATTTATTAGTCTAAGGGTATGTGCACTGAGATGGAGTCCTAGTAATTTTTGAGTTTCACCTTTCAAAGAGTAACTGCTCAAGCTGTTGCCAACAAATACAGAAATATATATTACAGCTGGTTTATTTTAAACTTGAATTGTAATTATGTTTTTTATGTACTGGATTGGTCTAGCTGATGGTAGCATTACTGGGAAGAGATACTGATTCTGGAAGTTTTATATTTATCCCCTTCTCTGCATGTGTATGTGCAGGGGTGCATTTTGTGTGTGTGTGTGTGTGTGTGTGTGTGTGTGTGTGTGTGTGTCATGGAGAGAGAGAAACAAAGAAAGAAAGGAGTGTTTGTGGCATCATCTAATCAAATTTCAAACTGAACAACCTTGTAGCCCCTTACAAGAATCTTACTTCCCTTCGCTCAGCTAACAAACTACTAGGAAAAACTCTCAAATCTAACAATAAATCTGGTGACTCCTTGTTCACAAATGTTGTTGGCTCATACTGGAATAAACTTCCCTCAGAACTAACTACTTTAGTCTCATCTCAACTTTTCAAGAAACATTTAAAGGACCATTTCAAAACTCACTGGCTTTACCCTTGCTCAAATCCCGACTGACCCCAGCATCCAACTTATATATTATACTTCTCTTCCAGTAAAGTTCTCTCAATTCCCTACAGTTATACACCCATCTCTTCTACTTGTCTCTCTCAATACTACTTCTCCTTATCTGTAGCTCACCTGGCATCTACTTGGACAATACTATTCCTATATCTGTCTCTTTCTGTCTATACTTGATATATTACTCCAACCTGTCATCTCATCTACTATCTAAACCTTGTTTGTTACTTCTTACTCTGTATTTCTGGGTCTTATAACTATTTGCTCATGCACAAAATGCTCACCATATTTGTTAATACTGCAAATATTGTATAGACTCTAGTATTTGTTTATTTTTTTATTTCTGCATTCCAAATTCCTGCATCACTCAGATTGTAGGGTTAGGGATCCTTGTGGTATTTTTTTTTTCTGTTAAATTGATTCCATACTATTGCTATGCTACTTGTAAATAGTTCTGTAGCTTCTTATAATTTGTTTGTTGTTTTATGCCAGTTACTACTATATATTAGTGGAGCTTTTCTCCTCGGGCCTCTGCTGAAAATGGACATATATCCAGCCAGACAAGCCCGGTCAACAAATGTAAAATAAAATAAAATAAATGAAGCCCTGGAAAGTTAGTGATTATAATTCTGCTCTGCAGTTGTTCAGTGCCGTGCTTATTTGGATGTGGAGTAAAAACAGTGATTATTTTCCTTTTGTGATCTTTTGTAGTTTTGAAGTAAATTATTTTTTTTTTATACGTACAATATTCTTAGTTATAGCAAGAATGTATATACATCAAGCATTTGGATAGAATTATAGATGCAATGCAACTGAAATTTCTCGTGTATTATAGTAACTATTTTTGAATATGGAACTCAAACAGTCTTTAGAAAGCTACTAATGTGAGTTTTGGGGAGAGTTTGAAGTCTGGCAGTTGGTGCGGTAGATTGAAACTGTGAGCTGTTGACAATTTGTTTCTTGTGGTTCAGAGTTTGATTACCTCATCGTTCATCTGCTTACTATGTGACTCTGGGGAAGTTACTTAACCAGACAGTGCACCGTGCCTTTTGGGAAACTGGGACAATCTCCTCGGTAGTTTCCCTGACTGCATATGTGGTAACTACCTATGAGCCTAAATATTAAACATATGGTTTAAGTGGCTATAAACTACTATATGATTGTAAGGGAGCTGAAATTAAAACATGTTTACCACTGTAATTTGTGTGTGTAAATACATGTGTTTAGTTACCATTTGATTTCCATGAAGATGAGCTAGTCTACTGACTCTTTTTATTCATGACCCAGGAACTTACATTAAAAAAACAGTACATAAGTGGAATTGTACTGTAATGTATACATACATTATGAATAAACATTGATTCATATAGAACAAGAATTTTCAGTTGTGACTAATATGTAGATGTAAGCAGTAACAGTGTTTACAGTTATTTATAATTTGTCATTGCTAAACATTCAGTTCACAAAGAAAGAGATGGTCCATTTCAAAGATGAAATGTTATCTTAGAGACTGTGAAATGCAGCTGATGAAGTGTATTATCCAGTGACTCTGAAGCATATACAAGTGGCCTCAATTGTAATTCATAATGCTGATTTAAACACTTGTATGGTTTATTTTTGACTCAATTTGGTATGTTTTTTGGTGGCAGAACCTAAACTAGAAATGGCTGTTTCACCTCTAGAAGTTTTGAATCATGGCCTAGCTAGTGTAATATAATTTCCTTGGGTGCTTCTTTTGGTATAATTTTGTTCCCTTAGAAGGAAGTCTTCTTTTTAGTGGTCAGCAGAATCCTGGGTGGAGTAAAAACTGTGCATATGTGTAGGTTGGTATGGTCACCAATTGTAAAATGGCATTGCACCCATTTGGGCTACCTGTCATCTGTTGCATTTGTTGTGCAGTAGTCAATAATGGTTACTTATGAATAATCTATATAAAGCAGTTTATATAGATAGATAGATAAAGGGCAACTAGCAAAGTGGGTGTATATAATAAATATAAGGGTAGTTTGAATTAAAATTCTGTTTAAACTAGGAACCTTAAGTCCCATAGAAATGAATTAGTTTACTTGTAGTAGCGCTATTTTTAATATTGTTACTGTGTGTGTGTGTGTCTATCTGTCTGTCAAATGAAATGAGCTTTCAGGCAATAGTTTTCCTTTTGTTTTCATACAGACATTATATAAGGACCCATGTTGTTATGGAGATCACGGAATACCAATTAGTAATAGCAATGTATTTTGTGACTGGTATAAGATGTCTTCTTTAAGGATGACTCAAACAGTGGTAATATGAGAAGTTTAATTGTTTTAAAATTTTCTAAAACACAAGTGGCTTGTTCTTACAAGAAAGTAACTTATTGCTAGATAATATTAACAGATTAAATGCTAATGAATGTACTTGTTCTAGTTTTTATTATAATGTCTAGGCTTATTGACTTGTACAGTAATGATAAAGGTATGGTAGGTATGGTCATTATTTAATATAAAAAAATCTTAGTAAATATGCCCTGGATTCTGGGAAGTGGAGCTAAAGTTTGGAAATTTTAACGTTGAATATGAAGGAAAGCATAATAATGGCAAGAAACTTTAAGTCTATATGTAAAGAAAAGGATACTAGTGCAAATAGCAAACCTAGAATCTCAGCATCAGCTAAGGAAGGCTTTAGTAAACCTTGCTGTCTTCCTTAACCTTCTAAATGTTAAAATATTTTCTGAATCAAATTCTTTGATTTGCACTCATTATTACTCTTAGAGATTCGCTGCACAGTGTAGAATTGATAGGATATATAAGTCACATTATTTGGTTTCTGTAATACAAAATATAAAGGTGATAATGCTTTTTATTAGGTCACAGTACAGTTACTTACACAGTAATGGTAAGTCCAAGAAAACTGGCTTCATTTACTTGACTTCCAGCTTGTATAACAAAGTTAAAATCGAATAGTGGTTTCTAACAGAGAGACAACAGTTCTTAGACTTTGGTAATAATGATGCAGTTTCTGCTGGGATCCTCTGAGACTCAATGAAAGCATATTTATATGGCAAATTCTTTATTTGGCTTAAAAAAAGCAATGGGACAAATACTTATCAGAACCACAAGAAAAGATAGACAAAATAAAGTCAAAATGCAAAAAGAAGCAAAAGACCATTTATCAGAAATGGCAAAAAAAAACTGAATGCAGAGTTTCAGAAGTTCCTACAGCATAATGTTTCTATTGGTTTAGAAAAGGTCAGACTACATTGTTAGTCTCTAACTCCTAAAGGCTTACATAAGTTAGCTCTTAGATCCAAAATGTTAACAAGAACTAATCACATTAACAGCATCTCTAATCCTGGTTGTAATAGGAAATATACTGATGTGGAGGAAATTCTGAAATGTAAAAAAAACACTGAGAAAATTAATGCACAAAATACAAGTGTAGGCAATGAAAAGTAATTGATACTTCTGAAATATGAATATACAAAAGTCAGTCTCAGGGCAAATAAGAAAAAATAAGGAAGATAGAAAAAAACTGGGAGAAAATTAAAATAAAGCTTCATTAATAATAATTATATAAAATATTAACTCACAATGTTTTATCTCTTGTACAGAAAGAATTCTGAAAAATTAAAACTACATTAAACATGCAGTCATCATGGAAATATACAGTATTTCCTTCTTTATTTAAAATAGGATAAAGTCATTTAAGTACTCATCTTGTTGACCTATATCATTTCTGAATGTTTTTCTCACTCCTTGATATTTAAAATATCTGTAATCCAACAGATTTTTCTTACATAAACAACATATTAAAATATTTAGAAAATGATATATGAATATCCTGAGATAAAACCATGGTATTTTATATTCTTTATGCTATTTACAAAAGAATGTAGAGACAGTCAGACTGTCTATACAACTGAATGTACAAGACAGTCTGAACTAGTGTTTGACATAGAATATTTAATTGATAAACACAATTTAGATATGTAAAGCTGGTTTATAGTACAAATCAATTGACAGTTCGTAATCTCTGACATTGACTTAATGTCAGATGTAATTGAAAAGGAATATTTACCCATTCTTGATTTTCTAAATCTTAAAAACAAGTAAACAAGTGGTGATATAGGGAGATCATACTTATCCAAAATATATAAATAATTATGAATTGTAAATTTCACATCAAAGATAACTATTGGGATTATGCTTTCCAAATGAATGACTCAACTTTGATTACATTAGATTAAAAAAAAAACTATTATAATATCCTCAAAAACACTACATCATCTTGTTTTTGGAAATTTCTATATAGATCATGTATCACTTCACTAAGAATTGAAAGTATATACAAAAAAGGAAGGCAATGGTTGTTACAGGTGTAAATCATTAAGAAAAACAGATTGGTAACATATGATGTATGATGCAAAATGTTTCCTGAAAGTGTTTCAGATTATTAAATTTCTATAAACTAAGCATTTACTGTTGTTTAATGCTTCAGTTCCTGAATGTGTACCCATGTCTGAATTCCCACTTCTCTTCAGTTTATTAACTATAGCCTGGTAAATGACTACAAAGAATTTGAAAAAAGTTATACCTTCATTAAAAGAACTTATAAATACTGTTACTTTTGTACATCATATAATGAAATGTCTGCTCTTAAGAAAACAAAGTAATCACAGAATATAACTACTAGATATAATTTAACTAATTAATTGAGAATGTTAATCTGTTGTGTGATCACTTTATGGCTGTTTAATGCATAATGTGTATAGTATTATACCATGACCCCCCCAAAACGTGCACGCTGATTGGCCAGCGTGCCCGTTGTAAATCGAGTTATACTAATGGAAAAAGGTCCGGTCGCCCGGACTTTTTCCATTAGTATAACTTCGTTTTAAACACTGTCTCGCTATGTTAAATGGGTTTAACATGGCGAGACAGCTTTAAATAAGCAACGGAGATCTCCGTTGCTTATTTTAAAGCTGTCTCGCTATGTTAAACCCATTTAACATAGCGAATGTTTAAAAACAAGGAGAAAGCAAGATCTCCGTTGCTTTTTAGTGTCTCGCTATGTTAAATGAGTTTAACATGGCGAGACAGTTTAAAATAAGCAACGGAGATGTCCGTTGCTTATTTTAAAACTGTCTCGCTATGTTAAACTCATTTAACATAGCGAGACATAAAAGCAACGGAGATCTTGCTTTCTCCGTTGCTTTTGCTCAACTCTGATGTACTGCGCAGGCGCCAGTACATCAGAACTGCCGCGGATGCCAGACATCTGCAGTAGGGCAGTAAACAGGCATTATACTATGCCATTATTTAAGAAAAGTAATAGTTTCTTTTCTTAAATAATGTCATGGTATAATAGCAATAACCCACTTCTGGGTGTGGGTAATGCTAAATTTACCACGGTTGGCTTTGTTTGGTCCCTCGGGCTTCGCCCTCGGGACCAAACCACGCCAACCATGGGTAAATTTAGCATTACCCACACCCAGGCGTGGGTTATTGCTAGAATAGTTACTTGCTTTATTATGTTAATGTGTTTATTCCTGTATATGTAATTTCTGTAAAAGTATTTAAAAAAGAAAATAGTAATTTAGTGAAGTGTACGGGTTCCATATGTGTATGTATGGATACTTGTATATATTTGTGAGCGCTTGTATAATACATATAGATTGTAATATGTGCATAAAACAGAACTATCTCACACTTGAAGTATTATTCTCTTGAGAGGTTTAATGTTAAGAACACTTGCCTGCAACTTGTCAACACAGTAAGCAGAAACATACTTTAAAAGCTGGTTTCCAAGGTAATCACACTGATAGAGTTAAGCATTGTGTTCTTATTAAGGAATTAAATAACCTAAGTGGTCTAGGAGATGAGATGAATATCTCAGTGACACAAGTAAATCTGGCATATGCTCTGTGTTTTGGTGCCAGAAAAGAACTTCTGTTTTGAGATACTGTAGTACTTAGTTTTCATAAGAATTTATGCTGAAAAACAGGTAACAGTGGGGCACTAAAATTTCAGCAACTATGCTATTAAGTGTAGACAGGTGCAGCACCTTTCTATGTTGTTGAGTTATCTGCCCTGCAAGTCAAGTAAGAGAGATCCCATGAAAATATTGAAAAAGCGTCATGTACCAGTGTTATCTTGGCCACTTTGGAGCTATAGGAATCAAGTCAGACATTTCCTTTCTTGTTTTTGCTAAAGTTATTGAGTAAGTAGAATTGGAAGAAATGCATAAAGAGAAATCATTGAACAAAACCTGAATGTGGCATTCTGACCATGTGTTCATGTCTTTTACACCTGAACATTCATACCTATTTTCTGAGTTGAAATGTCTGTACAAATGTATCTGCATACTAGGAATGCATATAAAAGCTGGTATGCTTTGCTTGATAAGTTTTTATGCACTTGTGTTTCTGTTTTAATACAGGAACCATTTTATAGCATATGGTCAATACAAATGTTATGTTCTTTGAAAACAGCCGTTGTCTGTGAGTTGTATGATGATGATCCTATTAATCGTAAGCTGCTCAAACCCCTTTGGACTATCTTCCCATTTGATATTCACAGTACATAGAATTTTAAAATTATAAAATATACAGCTGTCTGTAACCCAGAAAAATTACAGGGAAACTGTTTTACAAAGAATTTTAAGAATGTGTTTGAAAGTCATATGTAAAAACATAATGCATCTGTGTTTGTTAAAATAATATATATATACAGTATTCATTAGAATTCTAGGCTTCTGTTTATAAAAAATTTATTTACGTCTAGTTTTTGGCATTGTAATAGGAAAACTGCTAATTTGTATCATTGTTGCCAAGACTGGTCAGAGGTAATTAAGTCACAGAAAAAAATTTGATATGGCAGATGCAAGTATATTATTTGATATACTGGTTGTTTTTATAAAGGATGAAACACAAATAATTGTTGGCTACTTTGACTGCAAAAAGATTCATATTGTTAAGTTGTGAAGCCTCTCCGTTACCTTTCTATCAGTTTTGGGGGGGGGGGGGGGGATTACCAAATGATTTTGAAATTATTGCTGTTATTTATGTTAAAATAAAAAGAGGATGGATACTGTGTGATTCATGGTATATGTAAGTTCAAGAATCCAGTTCAGGAGAGCTAAATCACTAGACATTTTAGACCAGCCTGAAAAGCCTGGGAAAATGTATAATTTAGACCAGATTGAAAAGCCTGGGAAAATGTAGAATTTAGAGCAGACTGAAAAGCGTAGGAAAATGTATAATTTCACTGATTTACATATGTAGATTGAAACTCAAATCACAAGCCAGCTACAATGGCACAGAGGGACAAAGTTCTGATTACAGTATAGGTGATCTAGTATTAATTGCTTAGATAATTGACAGATCTGATGAGCTGGCAGGGGAAGAAAGACATTCTTTAAAATGAACCAATCTCCTTGGAGTTAGAGTTAGGATGCAAAAATGAGAACTATGGGGTGGACTTTATGTTCACCAAGCCATTGATGGAAGGCAGCCTTCATAATGGATACACAGGAATGTTCACCCATATGGGGAAGGCATTGGGAGCCCCATGGTGATATGGTTCACTCCCCACCAACTCAGTAGGTGAGGTTAGGACCATCATAAATGCCCCCATAGCTGCTGTCATGTCAGTGAGGACATAAGCAAATCCATGGCTGCCTAAGTGAGAGGTCCCCCGATGGCTGTCACTTTTGTGGTTATGAAGGGCTGCTTCTTCCCACTGTGGAGGAATGAGTGAGCTCATGTCTGATTCCAGGAAGCTCAGTGTTCGGCAGACATGGGGTATAGAACACATAAGAAGAAGCACGCCATACAAAACTGACAGCTACATAAAATTCAGAGAAGACCACTGGCAGAAAAAAAAAATAAAGCTATAAACCTACTACATTGCATAACGTCACTAGAAATATCTGATTGCAAATCTAAAAGAACAGAAGGCAACAGAGCCGGAAATGTGAATGTGATAGAAATTATCAGTATGGGCACAGGACAAAAGGAAATGTACCAGAAAAGAGAGTAATGGAACAGAATAAACAGGAAGAAAGACACCGTCCTAAATAATACAACAAGCAGTGTCTGTAAGTACTCTGCAGAAGTTAGCCACATCTTGGAAGCTACTCAGTAAGAAGTGGGATATGTGCATTAAAAAAACTGAATCATTTTGATAAGGTTGGCTGCAACAAATTCAAAACTAATCAGAGAAAATTGACAAAGAATTTATGGAGTAGAACATAGCAAACCATAAAAAAGTTCAGAAGAAAATATTTGATAAAATTTGAAGATTTCAATGAAATATGAGTGTAGCACAGATCACATTGAGGTTACAACTCTATATATGTGCATGTAATATAAAGTGCAAGACCAGAAGTAACTGTAACACTGTACGTTCAGAAAGCAAGATGGTGGTACAGTTAAGAGGCATCAGCCAATATATAGTGTAAGTTATGTTATTCTCAAGAAAATAAGACCCACAGCCGGTGCTGTGGATGGCATCAGAAAGATACATGTATACGTACAGTTCAAGGAAATCACTTGAATTAAACAGTTGTTTTGATGGTTCAGTAATGCTGCACGATAGACCTGAAAGAAAAATGATGACTCATTCCATACTAACAAATGAAATAAAACCAGGATTTTTTTAATAAAACAGTTTAAAATTATTTACTATAAATATCCATGTACATCTTATTATCACAAAGTAGATGTTATTGTCTGCCTCAATGATTAGTCATTGCCTCTATCATATTGTCTTCCTGGAAACTTTTTTTTTTCATTTAGAGGCAATAAATAAATAATCTAATAAAGCTTGTGTGTATTCTTAGGAGGAACTGTTGTGTTACAGATGATCAACTTCAACAATTCGCTAAGTTTCTGGTGTCATTCAAAGGGGATCCAGTATCTGTCTGCCTGGGATGACATGCTTGGCAAGCCACGTTGCTTCTCAAGAGATGGCTTGCACCTTTCACCCTTAGGCTTTCGAATACTGGCAAAGGCTCTTGCCACTCCCATAGTGCCTTTTTTAGGCAAGGCTCAAAAGACAAACCCACCACCATAAATAGCACAAGTAACCAAAAACTGAGGATAATGCTACTCAGCGCCAGAAGTCTAAACCTCAGAATGCACGCACTCGAGGCACTCTTAGTATGGAGAACATCAATATCTGTGCAGTAACAGAAACTTGCTTTAAGGCTCCAGAGAGCACCCCAGCACTACCAGGCTATAACTCATACCATACCTTAGGGCCACAGAACCCAGACTGAAACACAAAAGGCAGGGGTGTGTCCATATTCATCAAGGATACTCGCACCTCCAGGTTTGTGGCACAGCACAATGTATCAGAGATCATCTAAGTGCCACTAACAATGGGTGAAACTGCAATCCAAATTGTAGCTTGCTACAGATCACCCACCATAACCCAGGACCCCCATTCCGCATTTCTGGAGACACTGGGAAATATGAAGGTCCTACCAAACACCCTAATACTGGGTGACTTCAACTACCCAAACATAAACTGGGAGAACTACTCAAGTACTAACTCCATTGCCCAACGCTTCCTAAAATTTATAAACTCGAACGCCCTGGATCAACTGGTCAACACCTCCACCAGAGGGAACAACATATTGGACTTGGTCATCACCAACATGGGCGACCGGTGTTCCACACCTGATGTCAACCCCTCGCTGGTTAGATCAGACCATAGACTAATCACTCTGGATATTCACATTCTGCCCCAACCCCAGTAAAAAAAAGCCCAGTGAAAAACTTTTCAAAAGTAAACTTCACGTTGCTTAAGACCGAGGTGGAAAGGTTCACAGCCCCCACGCCAGTGGACAGTGCTGTCCAAGCTGCTGAAACCTATACAAAGGCACTCTATGATCATTTGCAAGAATGCATGGATCATGCTATCCCAAGTAAAAACAAGACTCACCCCTCCAAGAAAAGAAAACCAGTCTAGTGGACCACTGCCATGAACAGACTCTTCAATAGAAGAAGGAAACTAGTACAGATAAGAGCAAAATCCCTAGAAGGAAAGACATCCCTCATCAGTATCGGCAAGAAACTATGATCCCTCATTAAATCATCCAAAGCTAGCTTTGAAATAAAAATTGCCAAGGACTCCAAAGATAACCACAAAGCATTCTTTAGCTATGTCAAGAACCTAAGTGGAAACTCATATCTGCTCTGAGTTGGTGCAGAATGGCACAAAATACACTGAACCGACTGATATTGCCAACATTTTGGCAGACAGGTTCAGTGCAAACTTCACACCCCTCTCACCCCCTAAAGGGCCCATAACCATACCAGAAGAATGTAAGGCCCCAGCAGTCACCAACACACAGGTTAAAACAGCCCTATCCAAAGCCAAAAACACAGCCTCAATGGGACTGGACATTGTCTCAGGCTGTGTCTTACAAGAGCTCCAAAGTGAACTAACCCCTCACCTAAACACATTGTTCAAACTCAGCCTCTCTACAGGCTACGTATCCACAGAGTTGCGCACAGCAACAATTATCCCACTTCACAAAGGTGGCGCCACAACGGACCCCGGGAACTATCGCCCTATAAGCCTGACTAGCTTGGTCTGCAAGGCTGTGGAGCACATCATCATGGAACTCATTAACAGAGACATTGGGAACCTCCAAACTTTGGACCCCACCTAGTTTGGCTTTGTTAAGGGCAGATCATGCCTCCTAAACCTGGTGGACTTCTTTGAGACCGTTACCAAGGCATTAGATGAGGGTAAGGAGATCCACACAGCCTATCTAGACCTCGCAAAGGCTTTCAACACCATTCCTCATTCTGGTGTTATAGACAAACTCAACCAACTGGAACATTAACCCCTACGTCACGAGATGGGTTGCAAGTTGGCTCATGGACAGAACCCACACGGTGAGAGTTGCAGACTCTAGGTCCGACTCTAAACCGGTTACAAATGTCATCCCCCAGGGCTCAGTCCTAGGACCCCTCCTGTTCGGTATATACTTGTCAGAGGTACAGGCGAGCACAGAAGAACTTTGGCTGATCAAGTTCGCAGACGACTGCAAACTAGGGGCCATAATTGAGTCTCCGGCTGATACAGACACCCTCCAGAAGGGTCTCACTGAGATGGATACCTGGTGTCAAAATCATGGCCTCAAGCTGAATGCCAAAAAGTGCATTGTCATCCCCTTTGGAAAAAACAAAGTACCCGTGAACTACCACATAGGTGGTAGTCCCCTCAATACAGAAAAAGTAATAAGGGATCTGGGGACCAAAGTAGATAGCAATCTCTCCTTTGATAATCATATTGCCAAGGTGGTTAGAAAATCCTTCTACATGGCCCACCTAATCTCAAAAGGGTTCTCATCCAGAACAAAGAGGTTATTGTGCCTCTCTACTCATCACTTATTAGACCCATTATAGAATACAGTGCCCCATTTGGGATGTACCTTACAAGATACCTGCAACAACTGGAAAGACTACAAAAGTACCTCACCAAGAGGATTACTGGCCTCAGATGACCTATGCAGCCCGACTAAAGAAACTGCAGCTGTACTCGGTTGCATACCGCTTACTCGGAGGTGATCTCTGCATGACATACAAGGCCATGTCCAACCCAGAATTGATGGATATGCTCCACCTAAAAAAAAAAACAAATCCCTGAGAGCCACACGCTCTAGGGATATAAACCTTACCACAACAATAAATAGGATGTTCTGGAGGGATAGTTTCCTGACCCAAAAACTCCCCATGCTTTGGAACAAGATTCCAGTGTACATCACCCCTTCACTAGCACTCTTCAAGAGAAACCTTGACAGGTGGATGAGAAACAGAAAATTTACCCCGGGGATCACTGCAGTGGCTCTGCTGGACAGAGGCGCAGGGAACTAATAGCTCTGCTGGTCAGAGGCACAGGGAACTAATCTAAGGGGGTGGCGAAAGCCGACACACTGGCTAGGCTTACAAATGCCCTTGGGAAAATAGCCTAGTACTTACCTATGAACAGTCGGGATTGATACTGTTGACCTTTGTAGCAGGATTTGAGTACTATGTCAACAGCATAAAGTATATTGTTATGTACAATCCTGGTCACTTTTGGGGGGTATGACAGGAATTATAGATTAAGCTCACATGAAGTATGCCAGTAATACTCCTAGCATTTGGTGATGAATGAGGTAAGAACTTTGGTTTACAAGATAGCGCAGTGAATGTAGAGCACACAGTTGTGTGACCCCTGTTGTGTGTTACATACCCAGTAGGTACTGTGCATATACTTTCATATAAGTTTTCATGTGAAATCGTGTTGGTTTGCTGAAGGTAGTTTCAGTAAAAGGTAAAAATTTCAATAACTTCTCATTGAAACTACCTTCAATGAACATAGGGCAAAATTTTTTTTTTAGAAGGAAAGCCCCCGCATGTGGGGCACTCCAATATTCTCACACTTACATATACCAACTCCAAGGTCACACAGCATTGGAGAAAGAGGCAAACTCCAATATCAGAAAGTTAGTTTTGGCAAACAGTGTCCTAATATTTTATGTCCACCCATTTAAAGCATTCCCTTTGTATGGGTAGCTATGCAGTCACACAATCTTCTAATGACTATTTCTTGTCTGTTTAATGACTGCTTCTGCTTATGCCTGGTAACAGAGTACATCATGGTTCATAGGTAAATACTAGGCTATCAGTCTGCAGTTTGCAGACTATTACAAGCCTAGCCAATAACCAGAGGTCAGAATCAAACCCTATACATTGCATCTCTGATGCTGAGACTTTAACAGTTATGGTTCCTGACTGTTACGCTTACTAGTTCTTAGTTCGTATTTTTTTGGTCTACTTTAACAATTATGCCTACCATCCTCCCTTGTAAGCCTGACAGATGGGCTTGTAACTACTGTACACACTCTGTTCGTATGTTGTCTGTTGATGCTGCTTTGCTTATTCATGGCTGGAGTCCTGCATCTTTATAAGGTAGTTTTGAATTTACCATAAGAGTAGTTTGATGTGCCTGTACCACACTTTATCTCTATTCTTTGAGTATGACATGCCAGTATAGGTGTACTATACAGTAAGCCGTTGCTGGGAAATCGGCTTTGTCCTGATCAATGGTCTGGTCATCTTCCCATACTTGACAGCTTTTGTGAACCTATGCATGTGTATGGCTTGACATGTTCTATAACATTGGTTGGGAGCAGCAGGAAAGCTTCTGATATAGCTTGTTGGGGTAGGAGTACCAGGCCCAATAGCCTCTTCATCAGGAGCGCAAGATTGGCATATTTTCTATAGATCATACCAGCTCAGCATGTTTTACTCTCCTCCTAATGCATTGTATGAGATGGGAACTGCATGCCTTGTACTGACACCTATGAAATAATGTCCTCTGTGCAGGAATGATACTGCTTTTAAATCCGATATAATGATGAGGGAGATGCATTCTATGAGCTTGGATGAGGTAGAACTAATTGAATATGTTTTGCACAGTACAGAAGATACTCTCCTTCAACCACAGGAGGCCACTGGAAAACTCAAGCATGTTATTATCCATGGAAAGGAGTAAATACTTCTTTGGGCCCACATTGTTGCTTCTGCCCTGAAATCTGTCTTAGAGCATGGTTTCTACACTGGGAGTAAGATGGGGCAATCAGTGGCTTCTCCTTCCTCAATCTCTTCATCATGTGTGCTATAATATATGGCTGTGAGTTCAGAAAAGTAGTATTAACACTGCAGTTGACAGACAGTCATTGAAAATGGAACAGTGTGTTATAACAAACATTATGAAGTATAGCTTAGAGGAGTGTAAACAGTGCTGTCTTTGCTGAACAACTATAAAGACTGCGGCATGCAGGTGAAGTTAGTACATTGCATTTCACAGTGAGTTTTTTAACAGTTGACAGACATAGACCGAAAGTAACAGAGATACCTATTTAAAATCTGCTACTACTTGTAGTAACAGTATTAGAAGGGCAGTGCTAGCAGTTATGTTAATAGTTAGTAAATACATAGTACTGATTTTGTTAAGCACTTAATTCCATAAGCACAGTATGTTAGGTTTTATGAGGCACTGTTTCGGTATCTGCTTAGACTATTACTGGATGTTATACCATTATGTTTGAAGCATTTATATGTTGTTCCATTGCAAAAATAAGTATAGTTATTGACCACGGTAGAAGACACACACATACAAGAGTTGTTTTAAATTACATCCAAGATCAATCAAATGTATTCAAAAGGGATATCTGGGTATATCTCCTGCAATATTAGATCTTCAATTGCACCTTAGTCTGCAAAAAGTGCAGGTGTTATATCTGTCCATGTGGTAGAACTCTGAAAATAGACTTCTAAGCAGTTCTCCCTGCACAGTTCAGCCATGGCATCAGTCATATGAAAAAGAAGATGCTTCCCACAAATTCTCTGGAAGAGACCCAGAAACAAAATCTCACTGTGCAATGTGGTGTACTAAGCTCACCTGTACACCACAGTCCCTATAGATTCTAATCCTTTCTTATGATCTGAGCTGGAAAGAGGTCCAACATCCTCTACTGTGGCTGTGATTGCTGTGAATGTAGTTTGTTCTGTTTACACTTCAGATGTCATATGTAGAGGGTGGACGTGGATGTTGAATGGCAGTTTGGAACCTTAGTAAACTGCATTTAAGTTCTTTAGATGCATCCTTTTTTCAAATCCTAGTTTAGTAATAGAAGAGCTACCATACTCTCACGTCAACAACCAACACTATTGATAATTATGTGCAGAAGATTAATGATAAATTAAAAAAATGAAAATCTCGGTCCTGAGAAAACAAACAAAATCATGTACACAAGTTCAGTATGGATAGCAACTCACACAAGTAACCATGCAGAGATTGTCCCTTTACTTACCAACATACATATTGCATAGAATTCCAAAAGATATTACACATTTCCCTATGCTTTGGATTAATTAAATTGGTGCACTGGATCCAATATGGGGATTTACATTTGTTTCCACTCTCCATACACCAGGTGAGTTGTCAGCTTTGTGAAGAGATGTACCAAAATGTGTTCTGAGAGCTTGTCTGGTGCGTAAAGAACAGAAACAGTTGCAGCTGTCATTGTCAAATCTGAGGTACCCCTTTAATTGCTCCAGAACTTGAAGTAGTGTACTGTAATATCTTTTGGAATCCTACCTACTGCCACTGCCAAAACCACTGCAATTTGAAGAAAATGGAAACTCTGTCCTGCAGAATTCTTCGCTGAAAAATATTCATATTCCTAAGATGCAGTATATTCAGAATGCTGATTATGAGCACATTGATAAAAAGATGATTTAGTGCACTCATTCAAACAAACTAGAATTACAGTAGCATGAGTGTTGTTGATCAGCAAGCAATCTGTCTGGCTTATGTACTAAATGCAAGACATGAACTTTCAGGGAACTTTCTGGGGTATAAACATTGGCACAAAGTTTCTGCCTCAAGTAGTATACTTGACAGTCCTTTGACACAAATAAGACCTTTTTGTTTAGTTTGCTGACAAATGACTATCTAGAATAATGATATTCTGTTTCTATCTTCCAATCAGATGCAAAGAAGTACCAGACAAAGTTCCTTATGAAGTCCTCATTGTTTTACTAAAGTTCTTTTCTACAGAGATGGAATGATGGATTGTTATCAGCAAATTGGTGCAGGGTTTAAAACTATCCAGTCTTATAATGCTGTATCAAAACATACGGATCTGTCACTCCCACTGCAGTCCTCACCACTGTCACACTACCCTCGTACATATCCTGTACCACTGTTACATACTTCTCTGCCACTCCCGACTTCCTCATACAGTACCACAACTCTTCTCTAGGCACCCTGTCATATGCTTTCTCCAAGTCTACAAAGACACAATGCAACTCCTTCTGACCTTCTCTGTATTTCTCCAATAACACTCTCAGAGCAAACATTGCATCTGTAGTGCTCTTGCCTGGCATGAAACCATACTGCTGATCACTAATCATCACCTCCCTTCTTAACCTAGCTTCTACTACTCTCTCCCATAACTTCAAGCTGTGACTGATCAATTTTATCCCTCTGTAGTTACTGCAGCCTACGCTGACCGCCTTAAAAAACTCCAGCTATACTCTTTCACATATCGTCTACTCAGAGGCGATCTTTGCTTAACATACAAGGCCATGTCAAACCCAGAGCTGTTGGACATGCTACACTTAAAGAAATCCCAATCCCTCAGAACAACACGCTCCAGGTATCTAAACCTTGTCATCACAATAAACAAAACATGCTGGAGAGATAGGTTCCTGACCCAGAGACTCCCCAGACTCTAGAATAGATTGCCCATACATGTCAAGCAGAGTGCCTCTTTGGTCCTCTTTAAAAGGAACCTTGACGATTGGATGGGAGAAAGGAAATTCACCCAGGGGATCACATCAGTCACCCTGCTAGACAGGGGTCCAGGGAAGTAAATAGTGTGGGAAGAAATAACCAGGGAATTGTTATGGCTAGGCTTGTATAGGCCCTATTGCTGATAGCCTAGTACCAACCTATGATTGGTGGTTTAGTTTTAAAGTAAAATACAAAAAGTGCTATATGTAGAGTGTCATGATGAAAAGAAAGATACAAAAGAAGAAATATAGGTTAAGTCAGACAGTATTTAGAGACTTATTGAGAAAGTAACAGTTTTTATGGAAAGAAGGAAGTATATGAAATGAACCAAGAAAGGATAAAAAAAAATTATATAGGCAGAGGTATTTTTTACTTTTGTATTTGAGTAAAATGGTGAGGGAAAATGAGAGAGTAAGAAGAGAATTGGAAAATAATGGAGGAGATAAAGTCAACACAAGAAAAATATTTGAAGTAATAGAACAGTATATAAAAATACATTTAAGAAGATAGAGACAAAAGAGAGGTAAATATGGCAGGTAAAGAAGTTAAGTAAAGAAGAGAATGAGATTACGAAAAAATATAAGTGTAGGAGAGTTTGATGAAATCATTAAAGACAGATATGGAGAAAGCTGCAGGAATAGATGGAATTGAATATCATATGTATTATAATATGAAAGAATGCAAAAGGTGTATTTTGTAGACGTGTTGAATGAGTGGTTAGCAAAAGGGATATTTAAAAAAAGAAATGTGTATAAGGGCCATGAAATTTTTATGGAAAAGGGAAGAAGGAAGATATTAGGAATTGGAAACCAATATTACTAAATACTACAGATTATAAAATATTTATGAGAATAATAGGGAAACAACCTAGGAAGATGCGGATAGGTTGACCGAGTCTATGATTTTTGGTAAAAAAAAAAAAAAAAAAAAAGGGAAAGGCAGTCAGGATTTACTGTGGATATTAAGAGAGGTAACCAATGACATTATAAATAAAATATTGGTTGGAGATGTGAATAAAGCATTCGATAAAATACAGTATGAGGAATTGAGTTTGGTATGAGACTATAATGTAAGTGATAAAATAAAAGTTATATAAGATCAGTATATGAGAATAATATTATAAACATAATATTACATGGATGGTTAAGTTAAGAAATAAGAACAGAATGTGGGATAAGACAAAGTTACCCAGCAAGTATTATCTTATGTGGGTTGCTTATGAATGGAATTGTAAATGTAACAATGGAACAAGGAATTAGGAAACTAAAAAAGTATTTCAATATGACTGTTGTAAGTATTAATAAGGATAAAATAAAGGAATGAGATTTTTGGGAGAATTAGAAAGTATTCATTCTAATGATGAAGAGGTAGATATTCTAGGAGTAACATTTGGGCTTAATATGAAGAAGGAAGCACAATGGGAAAGACTGATACAAAAACTGAAAGAAATGTGTATGTGTTGGGAAAAAAAAGGGTATTTTGATAGGAAAGATTGCCTATTTAGCAAGTGTATACACAATTCCATCTAAGTATGAAAAACAATTAGTATCAGATATATTTTCATTCATATGGGGTTCAAGACTAAATCATGTGAGGAGAGGAGTTTTGTATGTGAAGGAAGAAGGAAGACCAGGATTAATAAATCTGATAGTTCATTGCAGCTTTGTTGAATTTGTATAAAGTGTTATGAAGAGTAAAAGAAGAAAATAGGAGTATAATAAATGTATTGAAAATTAAATATAAAGCTTTTGGGAAAGTTTAGGGTATGGAAAAAAGAAGAACAGTGTTAATAATGAGATTAAAAATATCAAAGCAAGTTATTAGTATGGAAATTAAAAATAGGAAATGCATAAAAATAACACAAAAGATTGATATGAAAATGTTACGAGGGAATGTTACTATATTTATCCTTGGAAAAACGTGGGTAATGAAAAAGAAATGCAATTAAAATAAGGCTTATATGGGGCAAAAAAAATGTATTAATGTAAAGAATTTATGTGGATGTTAATAAGTAAACTGCCCGTTAAAGCAAATATGCCTTATAAAAGTATTCAGGAGAGGGTATGTAAACATTGTGGAGAGATTGAGATGACGGAACATGTTTTCTTGAAATGTACAAGAGTGAGAGAATTTTGGGAAAAATTATATGAAATTAATGTATTGAATGATTCTAAAATTATGAAAGATATAGGCATGAATAGGATAGATAATGGATACTATGGTAAGAAAAAAAACAAAGGAAGTGAAAGAAATTGATAGTTATTTTATGTTTTGTGGGTCATATGGAATGAAAGATTAAATGAGATAAAGTATAATGAAAAATGGGTATTGGCTGACATTTTGAAAAAGATACCTTTTTGGTTGTGGAAAAAAGAGCGAGGGAAGTAATTGAAATATATGAAGATATATGATGTTGGAATCTCAGATGTAAGCAATTGTAAATAATGTATATAATATATATATATATATATATATATATATATATATATACATATATATATATATTGTTTATAATGTAAACAGTGCATATAATTTGTTATAATCAATAAAGAACCCCTATTCTTTTCCCATACAGGGACGTGTTTCAATGTGACACTTCCTGTCCTGGCACGTAGGTAGCTCTGAGAAGCAGAAAGTTGGTTGAGCAAACATGGAAGACAATGCTAATGATTTCTGGAGTTTCTATTGCTGTTGTTTGGACAGCAGATATGCTGATTTTATTTTAAAAGGAATTGGAGGTTAAGCAGATGTTTAGAAAGGAGGATGGTGTGACAGAGATGATAGAAAAGGCAGGCAAGCCTTTTCAAGGGCATGCTAAGGTGGTGGAAGCATCTAATCTGGATTCACAAGATTTGTTTCAGCGAAACTTCTTCGAGTCAGAGGTTACAACACAAGATTGTGTTGTTACAGGGGAGGGTTGTGGGATGATTTATTGTTTTACATGGTAAATGAGAGTGAGCCAGAAAATGGCAAGGACATACTGTAGAGAGAGCTGATGGAAAGGATACAGAAGGAAGAAGTGCAGCAGAGTGAAGGAATAATGGCTGAAAAAAATTGCATGCAGAAATGGTTAAAGTAGTGATGGTTAGTAAGAAAGAAGAAAAAGTAAGTTTAAATAAAAAGGGTTGTTTAAAGTATGGATTGAGAAGATGGATGATGCAGAGTTGGACAGATATAAGGTATGGGATGAAGTAATTAAGACATTGGAAATTAAACCAAATGAGGTAAGAGCATTTATTCATTTTAAGAGAGACTTTTGTGCCATTATTTCTGAAACTGGTCAAGTATTAGGGAATTTTACAGAGGAATATGAGAAAAAGAAATAACTGTTCACCATGGATTTTACAGTGAAGCTAAGAAGAAAATTAACATTCAATTTAGACTGAAGTTGAGAAAGAGACATTAAACAATCCTCCTCTCCTTTCGGCTTTTCCCGGTTAGGGGTCGCCACAGCGGATCATCTGTCCGCACACAGGATTGGCAGTGAAGTTTTACAGTGTCGAGTTGCCAGCCCGGCTCCCAACCTTACATAGAAGGCACACACACACTCACACCTAGGGCCAATTTAGAGTGTCCAATCCACCTACTGCATGTCTTTGGGATGTGGGAGGAAACCGGAGCACCCGGAGAAAACCCACTCGACCACAGGGAGGACATGCAAACTCCGCACAGAAGGTACCCCAGCCGAGGATCGAACCGGAGAACCTCTTGCTGTGAGGTGGCAATGCTAACCACTGCACCACCGTGGCCGCCCTTAAGAGACATTAAACAATAATTTATTTAAATTATGTAAATATGTATTAAACTTATCAAAGTGTATGATAATAGGGGTTTATGGACTGGGGCTTGGGATTGCAATGTGCTTCAGAATGACAGTATTGTACATATTCCAAGTTGTTATTAACGCTGAAGGTGACAGCATCATGGTTAGATATTGGGGACAGCCAAAAACATGTTTTTCTAGTGTGGAAAAGCTGATCATTTCATAATTGTGAGAAAAGAAGATGCTTTGCATGTGGGGGCATAGGACATGATGCAAGGAACTGTGAACCAAAATGTTATAAGTGTAAGAAAGTGGGACACTTTTGGGGGGAATATAAAGAAAGAAGAAATGAGGTAGAATCAGAGATGACAGAGGAAGTAATGAAACAAGGCAAAAAGGTTAAAGTTATAGAAAAGGAGGTAAAAACAATAGAAATGTATCAAGACTATATTAATGTTGCAGGTAGAGAACAAATACAAAAAGTTAAAGCAAAGGAAGATTTAAATACAGAAAATATTGAGGAAGAAGAGTCGGTGTTAAGTGATGGTGGCAATGTTAAATGAAATCTAATTAAACAAAAAATAAATTCTATTGGCAAAATGGTAAAGTGAGAGCAGAAAAGGAAGATTATAAAAAGTTTTAAAAAGAAAAAAAAGAAAGGCAAAAGATGAACGTATATATCAAATTAAGGACAAATTACTTGTAAACTCTTAGCCCTTAATGTTAACAGGTTGAATAAATTAAAAAGAAGAATAGGAATTTTGGAATGGTATTAAAAACAACAATGTGATATCTTAAAATATATCAGGTTTTTATTGCAAACAGAATTATATCAAACAGAAATATAGTGGGAAAAATGTTTGGAATTTTGGGAAGGAGACTTGTTCTGAAATTCTTATTTTATATAGAGAGACAGTAAAAGTGGTTTTATTTCAACAGGTAGAACTACAGTCGTTGATTAAGATGGAGAGATCAAATAATTAGAATTATAGATGTTTATGCTTACATAACTAACAAGGAAAGAAAAGAGTTGTTTAGAAATATTCAGCATGTAACAGTCAATTAAGGTTGCCACCTTTCCTTGTGGCTAAAACCGGAGTAAAGCCACACCCCTCGCATCACCAGTAACCCCACCCACCCCACCCCTCTCCCGCCCATATCTCACCCATTTTTTGACATCATGGTGACATCACTTAGTGGGAAATGCCCTCTTTTCCCATTCCCCCTGATTGTTTTTGGCTGATTTACTATGCTTTTTTACAGAAAAGCATAGTAAATTAGCCGATTTACAAACTCGGATAGTCTGTGTCCTTTTTTGAAAAAGAATATCAGAGTTTGTACAGTGATTCTAGACTACCGGAGAATCAGTTTGATTTCCAGATAGTCTGGAAAAAAAACGAAGGGGTGGCAACCCTACAGTCAATATAGAAATTACCATAGCAGGGGATTTTAATTGTAAGTTGAGATTGCAAAAAAAGAAAGCATACAGTGTTAAGTTAGCATATGATATTATATGGGCAATTAAGCATTTGGAATCAAAGTACATGCACATACAAAAGAGGGAAAAGAAAACCAAAATTGACTATTTTTTTGATATCAGAAAGTTTATCAGGTGTGAAAGAATGCATTATGATATGTTTTTTCAGATCATAAGGCAATTTGGATTGAGATAAAAGGAAATTTTGAGTATATTAAAATAGGAAACAGACTAAAAAGAATAAGTGAGGTAAAATGCGGTAACATAGGTAAAAAAGAAACGTTGAGATTGTGGCAAGATCATGTAGGGGTGAGAAAATCCGTTAAAGGTTATTCTGAATGGAGGTTGCATTTCAACAGAAGTATAGAAAATGTTATATGACATGGGAAAAAGAAAAACAAATATGGATAAGATAAAATATAAGAAGGTAAATATCTATTGATTGTTTGGAAAGGAATGATCAAAATTGGATTATGAAGGAGGAAGGATCGTATGCATTAAATAAGAAAAAAATGACTATTCTATAAGCAAAGATACTTTTTGCAAGGAAAAAAAAAAAAGCTCACGGTATCTAAGATAAAGAGAATAACAGTGTTATGAGAGAATTAAAAGATTGACTGAGTTAAAGTATATAATACATAAGAGAAAATCCTGGAAATAGTAAAATAATATATGAAGACATTATTTGAAAAACAGAGGATAATGATTTATAAGGAATGGGAAGTTTATCCAGTCTCTGAGAGAGATAAAGATTTAGAAAAAAATAACAATAGAAGAATTAGTGCAGGTTTTGAAACTATTGAATCAATCTAGATTGAGTGGCAGGACTGGATGCTATTGAATATAGAATGTATAAGGATATGTCAGTGGTTCAAAAAAGAATGGTTTATGAATGTATTAAATGAGTGGATGGATAAAAGGAGTTGTGTAGGGGGGTGTAGTTAGGGTTATATGGAAAAAAGGCGATAAGTTATAATTACAGAACTGGAGGCCAGTAGTATTAAATAATATGGATTACAAACTTTTTATGAAAATTTTACAAAAAAATGGAGAAGAAACCATGTGAGATTACAAAGGGATATGCATATAGTATGAAAGGAACAAATGCTTACAATGTATTATTGATAATTAGAGAAATGGTAGATGATATAATGCACAGAAATGTACATGCAAAACTAATGGTCAGGATTTAAGTAGGGCTTTTGATTCAGTTCATCATTCAATATTATGGAAATGCTTCAAGTATATAATATAAGTGAAAAGATAAAAAAAAAAGTTTTTATTACAGCATATAGTTTTAATGTTGTTGCAACAACAACAGCATAGTTTTAATATAGTCAAACCATTAGTAAATGGGGGGTTTAGTGATGGTTTACTGCTTGAAAAAGAGATTAGGCAAGGTTGTCCTTTCAGAAGTACACAATTTGTGTTAGTAATGAACATGATCTGTATAGAGATAAATGGAAATATGGTATTGATGAGGAATACTTCAAATGAAGGAATAAAGATACTGATATGATTATGACTATTCCCCAAGTGATGTGGATGTCCTCCAAAAGGGTCTCACCCAAGCAAATGACTGGTGCCAGAAACATGGCCTCAAGCTGAAAGCCAAAAAAAGCATCATCATCCCCTTTGGAGGGAGTGACGTCCCCACATGTCACATTAATAACGTCCTAAGCAGTCAGTCTGTAATGAGAGATTTGGGCACCAAAGATGATAGCAACATGACTTTTGTCTGCCATGTTGCCTCTGTTGTACACTAAGCTTTCTACATTGCCAACCTTATAAGTAAAGGTATCTCATACAGGGACAAGGAAATCATAACATCCCTGTATTCTTCCCTTATAAGGTCAATTATTGAGTACAATGCCCCCTTTGGCATGTACCCCACAAAGCAAAAAATAGCAGCAACCCGTAGACAACCAACACTTTTGATGCAAAGAAACCGCGGTCTGGTAACAATAAAGGCTGTCCCCCACTTGTATAATACCAAGGAAGGAGCAACACTGAACGAATAATTAAGACACTTTAATATTAAAAACTTCACAAAACAAATGTCACGAAACAGATCTGTTTTGTGACATTTGTTTTGTGAAGTTTTTAATATTAAATTGTCTTAATTATTCGTTCAGTGTTGCTCGTTCCTTGGTATTATACAAGTGGAGGACAGCCTTTATTGTTACCAGGCAGTTTTTTTTGCATCAAAATTGTACCCCACAAAGCACATGCAGCAGCTGGAGAGACCACAGATGTTCCTCACCAGAAGAGTGCAGGGGTTCAAACATCTGCCCTACACAGATAGACTAAAAGCCCTGTCCCTCTACTCAGTTTCATACAGACTCCTCAAAGGTGACCTCTCTCTGGCATACAAAGCCATCTCAGACCCCACAGTTGATGGGACTGCTGCTTATCCACAAGTCAAGCTACACTCAAGTAAGCTGCATGCACGACCTCAGCCTGGTCTGTGACATGAATAGGACTTGGTGAGACATTTGTGTCCCAGTGACTCCCCCATCTGTTGAATAGACTCCCTCTCCACGTCAAGCAGAGTATTTCATTATCCCTTTAAAAGCACAACCTGGATAACTGGATGGGAAACAGAAAATACAGAAAATACACCCCTGGGATTCCACCTGTGCCCCTGCTGGACAGGGGCTTTGGGTACTGACTTGTCTAATCATGGACTAAATTCTTGGCTAGACTTATAAGGGCCTCAGAGCCAATAACCTAGTAACTTCCTATGATCCTATGTTATCATATTAGGATGATATTGTTAGTATGGGTCTGTATGATTTAGTCGAACAATCATTGTAGGGAATACCTTTTGATCTAACCCAGTACATTGAACCACCTATTTGCCAAAGTCTTGAATTGTTGAAGTGTATTTTGTTGAAATATTTTTGTTGGCCAACACCTGGAACATATTACTTTAGTAGCAAGTTCCACCCAAACTCCGCCCACCATTCAACATTTGGTTAAAATTCATTAATATTATTACCAGTTGTGGCATGAATATTCATAGCCTATTTCTACTTTACCCTTTTCATCAACATAGTGTGATCTCAGAGTTAGTATATTTAATTTTCTGGGAGGGTGGGGGGGAATCCCCTCCACTTAGGAGAGTAGGGTGGCATAGCTCCCCCCAAAAAGTGAATGTTATAAAATGCTTCATTTTAATTTTAAGGGTATGCCCACCTTTGAGTAGACCGGTCTGCCCGGACATATAGTCATACAAGTTGTAGGCTATTTTTAGATTAAAAGTAAACTTGTAGCTTGTTTTTAAATTAAAAGTAATAGTGTAAGTTATTTTTTTATGTCAGTAATTCTTTTTTTAAAAAATATTAAAATTTTATGTGTTAAAATAATTTTTAAAGTTTTTAAGTGTTCCGGTTTTAGGAGTAGTTTAGTGATGTCACTATTTCAGTTTTGTTAGCTAGCCAAGTAAGAGGGTTCAGTTTTATGTAGTTCAATATTTAAAGACTTCAGCAAATAGGAGGTTCAGTGTAAAGGGTGTAATTAAAAGGTATTTTAAAAGGTATTTGATAAAATGAACATTTGAGTAAATGATATAGATCCATTATTACTAAACATGAAGTATGTATGGTAAAGTGATAAAATATTTACAAGAAACTATTAGAGTAATAGGGTTTTCAATAAATAAAGAAAAGAGAAGAGATCGTAAAATTGAATGGTTTAATTTATTTAACTCAAAAAGATGGAGGGTCTGTTGTAGCAAAGAAATAGAGAATTATCAAGATAAAATCATGTTGTGGAAAAGGAATGTTAACATATGACTGAGAATGGAAGGAAAGTATGGTATAATATTATGGAAAAGTATGCTCGGATACATTCATGGAAAGGGTTGCATAAAGAAATAAGGAGTGTGATACAAGCAAGAATAATACGGTGTAAAAAAAAATGATAGCATGCCAAGACTTTTTATGGAGACTGACTATACAAAAATTACCAGTGAAGGCAAGTATGCCTTATTAAAGTAAAAAAGATAGGATGCGTTTGTATTATGTAGAACTTGAAGTTAATGAGCCTATGTTTTAGGAATGTAAAATAGTTAAAATGTTATGGAAAAAGATTTTAAGTTGGAACTGTTTGGAAGTTATTAAAGAAGTAAACAGTATGAATATGGATATAATAGAATTAGGGTATTAGAAGAATAAAAGTAGAAATTATGTCAAGAAATTGATAGAAAAATGTTTTGTATTATATGGATAATTTGGAATCAAAGGGTAAAGGAATTTATGTTTAACCAAAATGGCACTTGGCTATGATTTTAACAAAAAAGTTAGCGTAGGGGTCAAAAAGTAAGAAAAAAAGAATATTGCATCCATGACAGAAAAAATGTGATAGAAAAGTATATTGTAGATATTATGTATAGGTAAATATGTAAATAAGTATGTATATTTTAATAAAGAATCCCTACTCTTTTATATAGGTGCAATGAAATCTTTTATATCCATCTAAGGTACCACCAACTCAGGCAGATGGGTCCTCAGTTTAATGTCTCAATCTAAGCATGGCACACTCAGGAGTGTAGCAGCCCCCCCCATGCTGCTCTATAGTGGCAGCAGTCTATATGCCTGGTATGGGAATTGAACCTACATCCTTCTGCACCAAAGGTGAGTCTGCAACCTGTTGCAGTGCTGACATTTGTCATCATAATTCATGGAAGCATGCATGCTGTCTATGTGGCTTGCCATACTGTTGGGCAGAGAGGTGTGTGAGTTAACTGAGAGTCTTCAAAGTGCTACAGATATACGAAGACAAAGTGTCATTGCATGGGTATTGTTTTTGTTTATTTTTCATTCTGAGAGAACTAGAAAGGGTCTCCTGAAGGAGGAAGTATAAATGACTATTTTTGATATGATAGTTATCTTTATTCCTAAAAGATGACATCAGTGTCAGCTTGTCAGTGCTGCTGTACAACTATTGGAAATCAGCAACTGTAAATGGATAAACCATCTGCAGACATACAGACATGTCTTTCCTCTCAGTAGGATTATGTACAGATTCTCACAAGCCTTTCTGACTGCTGACAGTTGGTGATCTTCATTTGTATGGCTGGTGGGTTGTTCCACATACTGTGGATGCTGTTGCACATGCATTGCATTAGATGTTAACCCAAAGGGATAAATTCTTCTTTTGTAAATTCTTGTTCCTGTCTACTCTCCTTTTTTCCCAGATTCAAGCTATCTGGTGTAGAATTCCACTTGTTCTTTGGAAACCCTGTTAATGAGACGGTGCTGACTGTGGAAACCCATTTGATTTTTTTCTAGATACCGACCGGTTGTGTGATTTTATTCTTATTATAAAAAGGTGGACTGAGGCATAGCTTTATCAGTAATAATGACACTTGCAATAAGAAGTTTTATAAGTGACATAATTCCTTTGGCTGAGTAACATGTCCGTAGCACAGATTTATCCACAGCATTTTCTGTTTTAATTAAGTATACTATTAAGGTCACACAGACTACAAAATTATTTCTGCAAATGACAGCATTTGAGAAGTGTTTATGTAAAGAGTTTATTCTGGATGCCTGAGATACTTCCAGTCATTTTGGTAAACTAACTTGTTTCTAATTAGGTCATGTTAAAAAACAAAACTGTTTATGTATAAAATCTTAGAAACTTAAGTAAGGTTTTGTGAAGCCTTCAGTGACAGAACTCAGCTAAGGTAGAATTTATAGAGTTAGAAAGCCTGCAGTTCTATTTGAGAATTCACACTTTTTAATCAAAACACGTAACTTCAGTCTCCATTTAGATATGCAAACTACTTGAAACCCTATGAGATGTTTTCTGAAGCTTTGAGTGTCAGAACTTGTCTACTCTGCAGAGTATTTATGAGAAAATATACAGCAAAATATGAAGATTCATACTTTTAATCAAAACATACAAATTCATAGCCTTGGTGGACATCTGAAAGCATGAGGTCATGACATATGAAAGCGTCAGCAAGTAACTGTTAATGTACATTCCTTTAAAAATGCCTCACTATTTGTGGTCTAAACCCATGTCCAGTCTGGATAATAACATAATTCAGTGAACTTAAATGCCTGTGGTCTGATCGCTTTGTGGTCATTTCTATGGGGGGGGGGCTTATAAAGATATGAAAAGTAATTGTCAGGCAATCCGAGAAGTGCTGATGACACTGCTTTTAAGGAATAAAAAGATCTCATTACTATTATCTCGTGTTACATGTTACTGTTATATAATCTTTCACACAAGGTTTATTTGTGTTAGGTCATTTACAGTGGAGGCTTGGGAGAACAATGCTGGCATACATGATTTTGTAACAAAAAGTCTACTTTATAGAAGTAATTCTTTGCAGAGGTACAAGTTAATTCAACATTTTCTTCTGAGCAGCCAAATTTGATCTCAAGGGTGAAGCTAGAATGCGCTGGTACTCATGTCAGTGAAATGTAAATTTCATCATTACTCCCACCCATCCAGACATTATTATAAAAAAAAAAAAAACTGGAAAATTTAACTTTTTGTGTGATTTTTCCATCTTTCAGCATTTGCATTTCTGTGGTGCGTAAAGCAGATTTTTTTTTAATTTATGAAATAAATCAATATTCAGATTAAGTGGTGCAGATTGTAGAAAGGAATCAAAATAAATCTAGAAAAAAATAACAAAAAAGTTGATTTAGTTACGATGTTGCATCATCATTGAGCATGGCATTTACGAACTGCCTGGTGAGTGAGCTTTTTTTTTCTTCCCTTACAATAAAGAATTCTTCAGGATATAGCTTGATAATTTACATTTAAAGCAAACTCAAAAGTAAATTAGAGGAAGTAATGTGACTGTGGGAATTTGTAAATATGTACCAAAGAAGACCGTAGATAAAGATGGAAAGGCAAGATGAGTATATAAAGGATATTTGAAATCTTGAAATGCATTTAATGAAAATATAGTCATTTTCAGTGAGCTTTTAAGGGGCATGCAGTGTTCATTGGTAGATGTGAGTCATTCAATCTATTTGCCTTTTTAATTAGCATTTGTTTATGTGTGGATCGTGTGCTTAATCTGAAGATATATGTATTTAGTGTGAAAGTTATAGAGCAATAACATCTTTGCTGGGATAGTAGACTGGTGATTATGATTGGATATAAAGTTGTACACTCCCTGTTGTATTGAGTCCCACAAAGATAGTAATTAGTATATACATAAGGGGAAGACTGCAGTGAGAAGGAACACATACATAAGGCAATAGTAATTACCGAAGATTTCATGTAGATAAGGAAGCATTGAAAGACTGTTTAAACAATGTTTGTAAAGAAGTGCAGAATATTACAAAAGTATATGATGACAAAGGACTGACAACTGGGGGATAGGACTGTGGTATTATTTTGAAGATGGAAAATGATAATATTGTGCACATTCCGAATGTTATAATTCTTAAAGGAAATAGACGATATGTAAGATATAAGGGACAGCTGAAAACTTGCATTTTTGTGGAAAAAGTGATTAATAAGTAATTCTGATAATAGAAGATGTTTTGTTTGTGTAGAAATGGAACATGAAAGAAAGAAACGTAAATTAATGTGTAAAAATGTGGAAAAAATGGGGCATGGTTTAATTTATTGTGATTAGCACTCACGTGTTTGGTAAGAAGAGCAGATGCAAGAGAATATGCATGATATAAAAACAATGTAGAGAATAAACATGAAAAGCAAAATCTCATGCAACAGGAAGATAAAAATATAATGGGTAAAGAAAATAAAAAGGGTAAAGATGAGCAATCAGTACTGGAAACAAGTGAAGAGGAAGATAGTTGGAAAATAGTAAGAGGTAAAAAAGTTCAATAGGGAGAAGGGTGAAACAAAAAGAAAATTTAAAAATGTGATTATGAAAGAAAATAAAAAAAGATGAGGTTTAGAAAGGAAATAATAAATCTGGAAGACCCTGAGGGTCTTATCAATAAATGTTAACAGTATAAAAATTGTTAAAAGAAGGTTAGGTGTTGTGGAATGGTGTATATTACTTGGTATGCATGAAATTATTTTAGAAGATACAAGAATCTTGATGGAAGAAGAAAGGAAGTGGATTGAAAACTTATGGCCTGGGAGTGTTGTATGGAACATGGGGAAATATACATGTTCAGGAATTGTTGTGTTATGTAACAAAATAGTTAAGGTTTTAGATTATACTTTAGTTGAGTTAGGTAGAATTACAGTGGTAGATATAAGGTATAAGACAGACGTGTATAGAATCATTGCAATATATTCTTATGTCACAAAAAAGGAAGAGAAGAAATGTTTTAAAACAAAGTATGTAGCAGTGAATATGGGAATAATTGGAGATTTTAATTGTGATTTAAGGAAAAGAAAGAGGGGAATGATGTTAAGATATTATTATGAAATAATGAAAAGTGGAAGGTTGTGCATATAGAATATTATACATTGGACTTAAAAAAGGAATGAGATAAAAAAGAGATTGATACTTCAAAATTATAAAAGAAGGAGCAAAGGAAACCGGTTTGTCAGATCATTTGGCTATGGGTAGAAGTAAAGGAAAAGGAAGAATGTATAAGGATAGGTAAATGTACCCAAAGGTTAAATTAAAAAGATTTAGTTGAGGAGGAAAGAATGGAAATGGATTGATTAAAGACCATATACAATTGAGAATATTTTATTAAAATTGGACCGATTGGTGGTTTAGTTTTAAAAGAAATATAAAAAGTGCTATTTAGAATGTCAAATGATGAAAAGAAAGATGGAAAAGAAGAAATATAGGTTGCAAAGACAGACAGTATTTAGAGACATATTAAGAAATAATAAAAATTCTTATGGAAAAAAGGAAATATAAGAAATGAACCAAGAAATGATAAAAAATGTTATATAGGCAGACGTATTTTGTACAAGGAAAAAGGTGTCTCTGTATTTAAGTAACATGGTGAGAGAAAATGAGAGGTAATAAGAGAATTTGAAAATAATGAAGGAGAAAAAGTGAACACACAAGAAAACATATTTGAAGTAATAGAGCAGTATATAAAAACACATTTAAGAAGACAGAGAGAAAAGAGAGGCAAGTATAGGAGGTAAAGAAAAGAATGAGATTATGTAAAAAATATAAGTGTAAGAGAATTGGATGCAATAATAAAATACATAGATATGGAGAAAGCTACAGGAATAGATGGAATTGAATATATGTATTATGATATGAAAGAATGGAAAAGGTAGATTTTGTAGAAGTATTGAATGAGTGCTTAGGAAAAGGGATAAATAAAAAAGTAAATATGTATGGGGGCCATGAAATGTATATGGAAAAATGAGAAGGAAGATATTAGGAATTGGAAACCAATATTACTAAATAATACAGATTATAAAATATCTGTAACGGTAATAGGGAAAAGACTAGGGAAGGATGTGGCTAGGATGATGGGGTCTATGATTTTTGAAAAAAGGAAAAGGAAGTCAGGATTTACTGCAGATATTAAGAGCGGTAACAGATAACTTTAGAAATAAAATATTGGTTAGAGATGTGAATAAAGCATTTGATAAAATACAGTGTGAGGAATTGTGGAGTATATTATGAGACTATGGCTTAATCTATTTTACATTCATTAAATGGGTGAGTGACTGGTCACAAATCCTTTTTCAGCCAAGACTTAGGACAAAAGGCAAAAACAGATTCACATTATCAGCTCAGAAAGTAGACCAAGCTACAACTTCAGGTTAGACTGCTATCAACATAATTTACACAATAATGAACAATGTACAGTTTGCGTGTGTGCATGCGTGTGTGTGTCTGTGTGTGTGTGTGTCTGTGCATACACATAAATTCACATGTATACAGTGGCATTATATACTTTGTCAAATGCTGATTTCTCTGATAAAGTGAACTGTTGTCTTTTTATTGAAAGGACTATTTGTAAAGTGCAGAGTTTATCAAACAGAGGAATGTCAACTGTTCAGTTTGTGTAGGAGATGTTTGACTTATGGTAGGGGGCATTGTGTGTGAGTGTGTGTTAATGCTGATACTCTGGATATAAAAATACATTTTGGCATTGGGTTTAGCAGTGTGAGAGTGTGTGTGTGTGTGTGTGTGTGTGTGTGTGTGCGTGCTTGCTGGTTAGGGTCAAAGAAAAAGGCTAGGCAAGCAGATACTTTTAGTGTTATTCATGCCTGCTAAAGTTAAGGGAATGTGGGCGGCAGTGGTTAGCATTGTTGCCTCACAGCAAGAGGTTCTCCAGTTCGATCGTCGGCTGGGGTGCCTTCTGTGCGGAGTCTGCATGTCCTCCCTGTGGCTGCATGGGTTTCCTCCAGGTGCTCCAGTTTCCTCCCACATCCCAAAGACATACTATAGGTGGATTGGACACTCTAAATTGGCCCTAGGCATGAGTGTGTGCATGTATGTGTACCTTCTGTGGAAGGTTGGGCACTGAGCTGGCAACTCGACACTGTAAAAACTCCATTGCCAATCATGAGTGGACAGGTGATCCGCTGTGGTGACCCCTAACCGGGAAAAGTCGAAAGAAGAAGAAGATTATGAGACTATAATGTAAGTGATAAAATAATTAAAGTTATTTAAGATCAGTATATGAGAATATTATAAGCATAATATTAAATGGATAGGTGGATTGGACACTCTAAATTGGCCCTAGGTGTGAGTGTGTGCATGTGTGCCTTCTGTGGAAGGTTGGGCGCCAGGCTGGTGGATTGGACACTCTAAATTGGCCCTAGGTGTGAGTGTGTGCTTGTGTGCCTTCTGTGGAAGGTTGGGCGCCGGGCTGGCAACTCGACACCGTAAAACTCCACTGCTAATCATGAGCAGACAGATGATCCGCTGGGGCGACCCCTAACCGGGAAAAAGCTGAAAGAAGAAGTAGTTAAGAAATAAGAATAAAATGTAGGATAAGGCAAGTTTGTCCAGTAGGTAGTATCTTTGAGAATAGAGAGTTGGAAATGGCAAGGTATAGAATAATAGAGGGAATATATGTTCCAGTTATGCTCATTTATGTAGATGATATAGGTTTAATTACTAAGTATAGGAAATGGATGGAAGAAACTAAATATTTGAATATGACTGGTCTAAGTATTAATAAGGATAAACATAAATAAATGTTTTTTGAGTGTATTAGATGGTATTCATTTTAATGATGAAGAGGTAGATATTCTAGGAATAACATACAATGAGAAACTGATACAAAAACTGAAAGAAATATGCTGTTTTGGAGATCATATAGAGTATCATGCAAGAAAAGAAGGTATATTTAATAAAATCTGTTTTGATAGGTAAGATTGCCTATTTAGCAAGTGTATACATGATTCCATCTAAGTATGAAAAAGAATTGCTATCGACTATATTTTCATTCATATGGGCTTCAAGGCCAAATCATGTGAGTAGAGAGGTTTTGTATGTGAAGGAAAAGGAGGAGGACTAGGATTAATAAATCCAATAGCTCATCGTAGCTTTGCTGAATGTATATAAAGTGTTATGGGGAATAAAAGAAGAAAATAGGAGTATAATAAATGATGAATTGAAAATTAAAGTATAAAGATGTTTGGTAAAGTTTAACACATGAAAAAAGATAGAAAAACAGTGTTAATCAGATTAAAGAATATCAAAGCAAGTTGTTATTATGGACATTAAAAATAGGAAATGTACAAAAGAACAGAAAAGATTGGTATGAAAATGTTATGAGGGAATGTTACTATATTTATCTGTGGAAAAACTTGGATAATGAAAAAGAAATGCAGTTAAAATAAGACTTATTTGGAGCAATGCATGGATGAATGTTAACACTTTATGTGGAGGCTAATGATAAATAAACTGCCTGCTAATGCAGATATGCCTTGTAAAAGGATTCAGGAGAAGGTATGTAAACATTGTGGAGTGATTGAGATGATGAAACATGTTTTCTTAAAATGTACAAGAGTGAGAGAATTGTGGGAAAAATGATATGAAATGAATTTATTGAATGATTCTAAAATTGTGAAAGATAGAAATAGGAATATGATATATAATGGATGCTATGGTAACAAATAAAACAAAGGAAGTAATTTATGTTTGTGGGTCATATAGAAAAAAAGATTAAAAGAGATTAAGTATAATGGGAAATGGGTATTGCCTGAAATTTTGAAAAAGATGTGTTTTTATTTGTGGAAAAAAACATTGGGGGAAGTAACTAAAATAAATTAAGCTATATGATGTCAGAGTCTCGGATGTAAGCAATAGTAAATTTTATATATATATATATATATATATATATATATATATATATATATATATATATTGTTTATAATGTAAATAGTGTACATAATTCATTATAATTATTAAAGAACTGCTATTGTTTTCGCATACAGGGACGTGTTTCACTGTGACACTTCCTGTCTTCCGATCCTGGTACATAGGTGGCTCTGAGAAGCAGAAAGTTGGTTGAGCAATCATGAAGGACAAAGAAGACAACGCTAATGATTTTTGGGGATTCCGGTGCTGTTATTCAGACAACAGAGATGCTGATTTTCTTTTAGAAGGAATTGGAGGTTAAGCAGATGTTTGGAAGGGAGGATGGTGTGTCAGAGATGATAAAAAAGGCAGGCAAGCCTTTTCAAGGGCATGCTAATGTGATCGAAGCATATAATCGAGATTCAGAAGATTTGTTTCAGCAAAACCTCTGTGGTTACAAGATTGTGTTGTTACAAGGGAGGGTTGTGGGATGATAAAACACTATGTAGGCAACGTTTCGTTGCATGTCTAACAATCATGTGACTAGGTGGAGGGGAATTTAAACCCCTGTTTCCTGTGCTGGCTTTTTTCTGAGGAAGTTGATTTATTCAATTCAATGAAAAGCTTTTTTATGTGCTTAAATTCTATGTTACAGTATATTAAACGCACTTTGATTTACTTGACTTGTGTATGGTGTTGGTGTACTACTGGTCGGCTTGCCTGAGTGGATTCCATGTGTGTGAGTTTACAGATGTTTATCGTTCTTTCTTGAGTTCGTGTTTTGGAACATTCAGTTTATGATGGAAGTTGAAAAAGAAACTTTAAAATTATGTAACTATGTATTAAACTTATCAAAAGTGTATGATAGTAGGGGTTTATGGACAGGGCATGGGACTGCAATGTGATTTTGAAACTTGAAAATGACAGTATTGTACATATATTATTAATGTTGAAGGTGACAGTGTCATGGTTAGATACTGAGTACAGCCAAAAACCTGTTTTTTTAGTGTGGAAAAGCTGATCATTTAATAATTGTGAGAAAAGAAGATGCTTTGTATGTGGGGGTATAGGACATGATGCACGAAAATGTGAACCAAACTGTTGTAAATGTAAGAAATTGGGACACTTTTGGAGGAATATGAAGAAAGAGAAATGAGGTAGAATTAGAGATGATAGAGGAAGTAACGGAAGAAGGCAAGAAGGGAAAGTTATAGAAAAGGAGTTAGAAACAGTAGAAACATAACACAAATATATTAATGTTGCAGATAGAGAACATATAATACAAAAAGTTAAAACAAAGAAGGATTTAAATACAAAAAATATTGAGGAAGAAGAGTCAGTGGTAAGTGATAGTGGCAATGTTAAATGAAATATAGTCAAAAAAGAAATTCTGTCGGCAAAGTGGTAAAGTGAAAGATGAAAGGAAGAGTATAGAAGGTTTTAAAGAAAAAAAGGAAGGGATGAACATATATATCAAATTAATGAAAAATTACTTGTAAAGTCTTAGCCGATAATGTTAGCAGTTTGAATAAATTAGAAAGAAGAATAGGAATTTTTGAATGGTATAAAAAACAAAAATGTGATATTATCTTAGAAGATATCAGATTTTTATTGCAAACCAAATGATATCAAACAGAAATATGGAGGGAAAAATATTTGGAATTTTGGGAAGGAGACTTGTTCTGGAATTCTTATTTTATATAGAGACACAGTAAAAGTGGTAGATGTTACTTTTATTTTAACAGGTAGAACTACAGTTGTTGATTAAGATGGAGAGATCAAGTAATTGGTATTATGGTTGTCTATGCTTCTATAACTAAAAAGAAAAGAGAAGAGATGTTTAGGAATGTCCAGAATGTAAGAATCAATATGGAAATTGTCATAGCAGGGGATTTTAATTGTAATTTAAGACTGCAAAAAAAGAAGGCATATAATGTTAAGTTAGCATGTGATATTATATGGGCAATTAAGCATTTGGAATCAAAGTACATGAACATGCAAAAGAGGAGAAAAGAAAAACAAAATAGATTTTTTTTTGGTATTAGAAAGTTTATCAGGTCTGAAAGAATGCATTGTGATGACAGGTTTTCAGATCATAAGGCAGTTTGGATTGAGATAAAGGGAAATGTTGAGTGCGTTAAAATTGGAAAGGGGTTAAAAAGAATAAATGAGGTAAAATGAGGTAACATAGGAAAAGAAAGTTGAGATTGTGGCAAGATCATGCAGGGATAGAATCCTTTAAGAATTATTCTGAATGGGGGTTACATTTCAACAGAAGTATAGAAAATGTTATATGACATGGGGCAAAATAAATTTGGATAAGATAAAATATAAGAAGGTAAATAATGATACTATTGATTGGAAATGAATGATCAATATTTTATTATGAAGGAGCAAGAATTGTCTGAATTAAATAAGAAAAAAAAATAGAATATTTATTCTACAAGCAAAGATACTTTTTGCAAGGAAAAAAAATGAAGTCTCACCGTATCTAAGATAAAGCGAATAACAGTGTTATGATAGAATTGAAGGATTCATTGAGTAAATTATATAATATGCAAGAGAAAATCCTGGAAATAGTAAAAGAATATATGAAGACATTATTTGAAGAACAGAGGATAATGATTAGTAAGGAATGGGAAGATTACCCATTGTCTGAGAGAGAGAAAAAAGATTTAGAAGAAAATAACAACAGAAGAATTAGAACAAGTTTTTAAAGTAGTGAATAATTCTAGATTCAGTGTCGGACTGGAAGGTATTGCATATAGACTGTACAAGGATATGACAGTAGTTCAAAAAAGAATGGTTTATAAATGTATTAAATGAGTGGTTGAATAAAGGATTTATGTATAAAGAGTTGTGTAGGGGTGTAGTTAAGGTTATATGGAAAAAAAGCTGATAAATGATAATTAGAGAATTGGAGGCCAGTTGTATTAAATAATATGGATTAGAAATTTTTTATGAAAATTTTACAAAAAATGGAGAAGAAAGAATGTGAGATTATAAAGTGATATGCATATGGTATAAAAAGAAAAGGGACTTGGGATTTATTATTAATAATTAGAGAAATAGTGGATGATATAATGCACAGAAATGTACATGCAAAACTAATGGTGGGGATTTAAGTACGGCTTTTGATTCACTTCATCGTTCAGTATTATGGAATTGTTTGAAGTATATAAGTGAAAAGATAAAGTGTTTATTACAGCGTATAATTTTAATATAGTCAAACCATTAGTAAATGGGTGGTTTAGTGAAGATATACAGCTTGAAAAAGGGATTAGAGAAGGTTGTCCTTTCAGTAGTAAACTATTTGTGTTATTAATGAACGCGAGCTCTATACAAATAAATAGAAGCATGGGATTGATGAGGTATACTTCAAATGATATAAAGATACTGATTGTGATTGATTATTCCCCAAGTGATGTGGATGTCCTCCAAGAGGGTCTCATCCAAACAAATGACTGATCCCAGATATATGGCCTCAAGCTAAATGCCAAAAAATGCATTATCATCCCCCTTGGGGAGAGTGATGTCCCCGCATATTATCACACTAATAACAGCATCATAAGCACACAGTCAGTTGTGAGGGATTTGGGCACCCAGGTTGATAGCAACCTCACTTTGGACTACCATGTTGCTTCTGTTGTATGGAAAGCTTTCTACATGACCCACTTCATAAGTAAGGGTATCTCATCCAGGGACAAAGAGGTCATAACATCCCCATATTCTTTCTTTAAAAGGCCAATTATTGAGTACAGTGCCCCATTTGACATGTACCTCGCAAAGCACATGCAGCAGCTGGAGAGATCACAGAGGTTTCTCACCAGATGAATCCAGGGCCTCAAACATATACCCTACACAGATAGGCTAAAAGCCCTGTTCCTCTACTCAGTTTCATACAGACTCCTCAGAGGTGACCTCTGTCTGGCATACAAAGCAATCTTAGACCCTGCCTTGATGGAACTGCTGCATATCCACAAATCAAGCTCCACTCAAGTAAGATTCACACACAAACTCATCCTGGTCTGTGACATCAGTAGGACCTGTTGGCGGCACAGATTTGTGTCCCATCGACTCTCTCATCTGTGGAATAGACTACCTCTCCATGTCAAGCAGATTACATCATTATCCCTTTTCAAGTGCAATCTGGATAACTGGATGGAAAACAGAAAATACACCCCTGGGATTCCACATGTGTCCCTGCTGGACAGGTGCTTTTGGGTATTGACTTGTCTAAACATGGGCCAAACTTTCAGCTAGGCTTATAGGGGCCTCAGGGCCAATAGCCTAGTAACTTCCTATGAACCTTTGCCATCTTATACAGATGATATTATTTTATGGGTCTATATCATTTAGTCGAGCAATCGTTTTAGCAAATACCTTTTGATTTAACCCTTTACATCAAACCTCCTATTCATCGAAGTTTTCATTTGTTGAAGTGTATTTTGTTGAATTATGTTTGCTGGCCAACACCTGGAACATATTACCGCAGTAGCAGGTCCTGCTCAACTCCGCCCACCATTCAATGATCGGTTAAAGTTCATTAATATTCATACCAATGGTTGCATGAATATTCATAGCCTATTTCTAATTTACCCTTTTCATCAACATAGTGCAATCTCAGAGTTGGTATATGGGTAAAGCCCCCCCACTTAATTTTAAGGGTACGCCCACCTTTGAGTAGACCGGTCTGCCCGGATGTATAGTCATACAAGGTGTAGGTTATTTTTAAATTAAAAATAAAGGTGTAGGTTGTTTTTAAATTAAAAGAAATAGTAGTGCAAGTTATTTTTATGTCATTAATTCTTTTTTTAAAAAATATAAAATTTTTATGTGTAAAATAATTTTTAAAGTTTTTAAGTGTTCCCATTTTTAGGAGTAGTTTAGTGATGTCACGATTTCAGTTTTGTTAGCTGGCCAGGTAAGAGGGTTCAATTTTATGTAGTGCAATATTTAAAGACTTCAACGAATAAGAAGTTCAATGTAAAGGGTTTGATTAAAAGGTATTCAGTAAAATCGTTTAAGTAAATGATATAGACCCATTATTACTAAAAATGAAGTATGCATGGGTAAAGTGATAAAATATTTACAAGAAACTATTAGAGTAATAGTGTTTTCAATAAATAAAGAAAAAGTCAAGGATTGGGATCTGAAAATATGATTGGAGGAATTCAATTTAATATGACAAAAATAAAAATTCTTGGAATATGGTTTGGAAAACAAGTCATTATAAAAACAATATGGAATAGAAATCTACAGGAAATGAGAAATGCATGTTTATTTTGGAAATCTTTTAGATTGTTTTTTCATAAAAAAGTGTATTTAATTAACTGTTATAGCACAAATTGCGCATCTAGTAGGGGGTTTTAGTTTACCTTTAACTTTAGACAGAGAAGTGTTTAATATTATTTTTCCTTCATTAGGAGATCTAGATTGAATCCATTTAACAGGGAGATTTTATATGTACAAAAAGAGAAGGCTGGAATAGGATCAATAAATTCAATAATATATATCACATCTTTGAATTTATATAAAGTAATGAAATTTATAAAGGATAATAAAGATAGAATAACTCCGATATTAAGTGTGAAATATAAAATGGAATAGTTTAATTTATTTAACTCAAAAAAAGAAGGGTTTGTAACAAAGAAAGAGAAAATTATTAAGATAAAATCATGTTGTGGAAAAGAAATGTCAACATATGACTGAGAATGGAAGAAAATTATGGTATAATATTATTATGGAAAAGTATGTTCAGTTATATTCATGGAAAGGGTTGCATAAAGAAATAAGTAGTATGATGCAAGCAAGAATAATATGATGTAAAAAATGATAGCATGCCAATATTTTGTATGTAGACTGACTATACAGAAATTACCACTGAAGGCAAGTATTCCTTATTAAAGTAAAAAAAATAAGATGTGTTTATATTGTGTAGAATGTGAAACTAATGAGCCTGTTTTTGGGATGTAAAAAGTTAAAATGTTATGGAAAAAGATTTTTAGGTTTGAACTATTTGGAGGTTATTAAAGAAGTAAACAGTATAAATATGGATATAATAGGGTATTACAAGAATAAAAGTAGAAATTATGTCAAGAAAATTGATAGAAAAATGTTATGTAATATATGGATAATTTGGAATCAAAGGGTGAAGGAAATTGTGTTTTAACCAAAAATCATACTAAAAAAGAATATTGTATCTGTGACAGAAAAAATGTAATAGAAAAGTATATTGCAGATGTTATATATAGGCAAATATATAAATAAGTATGTGTATTTTAATAAAGAACCCTTACTCTTTTTGATAGGTGCCATGAAATCTTTTATATCCACCTAAGTTACCACCGACTCAAGCAGATGGGGCCTCAGTTTAATGTCTCAACCAAAGGGTGACACACTCAGGACTGCAGCATCCCCCCCTTATGCTGCACTGCAGTGGCAGCAATCGATATACCTTGTAAGGGAATTGAACCTGCAGCCTTCTGTACCATAGGTGAATGTGCCACCTGTTGCAGTACTGACACTGTCACCATATTTCATAGAAGCATGCATGCTTACTATTTGACTTGTTGTACTGCTGGGCAGAGAGGTGTGTGAGTTAATTGAGAGTCTTTAAAGTGCTGCAAATATATGAAGACAAAGTGTCATTGCATGGGTATCATTTTTGTTTATATTTCATTCTGAGAGAACTAGAAAGGGTTTCCTGAATGAGGAAGCATAAATGACAAATTTTGATATAGTAGTTGTCTTTATTCCTAAAAGATGACATTAGTGTCAGCTTGTCAGTGCTGCTGTACAACTATTGGAAATCAGCAACTGTAAATGGTTAAACCATCTGCAGACATACAGACATGTCTTTCCTCTCAGTAGGATTATGTACATATTCTCACAAGCCTTTCTGACTGCTGACAGTTGGTGATCTTCATTTGTATGGCTGGTGGGTTGTTCCACATACTGTGGATGCTGTTGCACATGCATTGCATTAGATGTTAGCCCAGAGGGATAAATTTTTCTTTTGTAAATTCTTGTTCCTGTCTACTCTCCTTTTTTCCCCAGATTCAAACTATCTGGTGTAGAATTCCACTTGTTCTTTGGAAACCCTGTTAATGAGATGGTGCTGACTGTGGAAACCCATTTGATTTTCTTCCGACCGGTTGTGTGATTTTATTCTTATTATAAAAAGGTGGACTGAGGCATAGCTTTATCAGTAATAATGACACTTACAACAAGAAGTTTTATAAGTGACATAATTCCTTTGGCTGAGTAACATGTCCATAGCACAGATTTATCCAAAGCATTTTCTGTTTTAATTAAGTATACTATTAAGGTCACACAGATTACAAAATTATTTCTGCAAATGACAGCATTTGAGAAGTGTTTTTTAAAGATGTGAGTCACTGAATCTATTTGCCTTTTTAATTATCATTTGTTTAACTGTAGAACATGTTCCTAATCTGAAGATATCAGCATTTAGTGTAAAAGTTATAGGGTAATAACATCTTTGCTCGGATGCTAGACTGATAATTATGAATGGATATCAAGTCGTACACTCCCTGTTGTACTGAGTCCCATAAAGATAGAAATTAGTATATACATATGGGGAAGACTGCATTGAGAAGGAAGACATAAGGGAATAGTAATTACTGCAGATTTGAAGAGATTTGTACAAACTGATGTTTGCATAATGTCTACTATAATTTGATTTTTTGATACATCTTATGTTTGATCGAAGTGGAAACAAATGTGTCATTAAAGCATGCATTTTGTTACAATGAACACAGATTCAAATCTATGATATTGGGATATACACTGTAAACTAAAAGTATCATCATGATGTAGTGGTCTGTATGATAAATGTAACCACATGCAAATATGTAAAATGCATTCACTGAAAAGGTTTTAGATGATTAAAATACATAACAGAATAATGGGCTACAGTTGTAAAGTGTTGTCTGTTGTTAAAAGATGACATTTTGTATACTAAATGCAAAGAAGACAATCTTTTAGTCAAGTATTGTGATATTCATTAGATATTATGAATGGAAGAGTATCAGATGAGGGAGAACATGGCTGAAGTAAGTACTTGGTCTTAGAAGCAAGGGTGTATTTCTTTAATAATAAGTTAGTTACAGTGATTTGCATTTTGTGTGGTAAAGCATGTGGAGATATGTCAGTATGCCTCATTTAGGCTCGGCATTGGAAGTGAAAAAATGTCTGCCAGAACTGATAAGGTACTTCTGGACAGAAAACACACTGACTTTCAAAACTGTTGTGTGTTGAACTGCAGCAGTGCAATTTGCAGTGTTAAAATAGCTCATCTGCAGCCCCCAAGAATTCAATTTATACTTCACAGCAAGTAGATTAGCTAAGAAGCCTGAAAAAACTGTGGTGTGCTACATTCCATAATGTAATTGAACAGGAATTTCTGAAAGCTTTGAACTCTTATTTTTCATGAAAAAAGGAAAGACTAAAGTGGCGGTAGTTAAATATGCATTCAAGAATGTGTGTCTATGTAAAAAATTGCATATTCAGTATTTATTCTTTAAAAGTGCAGAAGATCTAAAAGATGCTTGCGTTTCTGAGATGATGAATAGAGCTAAAGACTGTGAACATGGTTGAGTTGCATGATTCATTAATAAGAAATAGAATAATTTGTGGTACAAGAAATGATTAAAGAGGGACAGGCCTTTAAGAAAAACAGACCTGACCTTATAAGAAGCTGTGGCTATGTTTAGGATAAATAAAATTACTAGTACATAGTTAAAAAAACAAATGAGAAAAGGGATATATGAAATAAAATGAGAGTCAAATAATAAGTCCAAATGATGTATAAAGTCATGATGTTTTGTATTAATGGATGTGGAAAAGCCATATGAAAATTCAAAATGTGGGCCAGGAAAATGTGAACAGAGTTTTACGTCATTCATCATTTGGCAGGTGTGGCTATGCACAGGAGAGAAACCTTGTCTAGCATGCATTCAGTTTTACAAAATATGTGCTAAAATGGTCATTTCCCTAACATGTTTAAAAGCAAAAACAGTGTCAAAATAATTTCATTGTTGTTGAAGAAAATCACTAAAATAAGGAGTCTTTATAACTGCTGAAGTGAAAAAGCTCAATGTAGTGAAATCTAAAAATGCTTCTAAAGCCGTCAGACAGGAGTAAAAGCTAAATTGTTGGAATTAATTTTTTTTCATTCATTTATTTATTGCAGTTTAACTGGGCAAAAGGGCTACTCAAATGATCATTTCAGTGCAAACCTATCTCAAGATGAGTCACTCAATGAACAGAACAGGAATCAAACAAGCAGTTTACTTTAAAAATATATATAAACAGTTATAGCAGGATGAGAAAACAATTTGTGGAAAAGGTACAAGTAGGAGAATATATATACAGTATTTGCAAGTATTCTTAGCATTTCAATTACATGGGTCATAGTATGAAAAAATAAAGGAATGCAGTGAGAGTTGCAGATATATTTAGCCATGAAAATTGCCCAACATTATGAAAGCAAGTACAGGTACCCTCTTTTTGAAGCTGACCCTTCAGCTTTGTCTTGAAACCATCCAGTGATTGCTGAAAAGATGTTTCCATGCTGTTGTTTCAGGCTTAATGAATGCAGTTTCAGCTGTTGATGTGACAAAATGCAGTCTAACCAAAGTAATGCCATTATCATGAGTTCCCCTGAGATAGTACGAGGCATCTGTCATGGATACAGAAGAGAACACTGGTCAAGTAGGATAATTTTGAATGCTAGCTTCCTTGCCAAGTGTTGTTTTATCTCTGATATGATCTGGTAACCTGTGGAAACCCTTTACAATATCACAGCAGTGAGTGTGGGTTTCAGCTACTATGAAAAAATGGCATATTTTATTTACTGATATTTGAAGCTTATGTGTGTTCAAGACTAATTGGAAAGTTAGAAGAAGAAGGGCATATTCAGTCTTAGGCGTGAAGACATTTCTAGATAAAGAGTGTGATGTAGTTGGGGATAAGTGCTAAGATATTTTACAATGGAAATTTAGCTGTGAATGCATTTTGCTTATAATGCTATCTGTGTGTTATATAAAGGGTAATCTAGAGCCTTTTAATTGCCAAGCTTTTTGATGTGTTACATTAGGTGTTTTGTTATTTAAATTATCTTTTATTATAGTACAGGGAAGATGTACAAGCCTTTGGGAGATGGCAGATAACATAACACTGATGCTTTTGGGATTGATTATTAATCTGTTATCATATGTCCTGTTGCAGAGTGCAATAAAGTTAGTTTGCAATCTTTAATGAAGATCAGAAGTAGTTTTGTTGGAGATTAAAAACAGCAAATCATCTGAATAGATTACTGTGGTGAAATGGGATAGATTGTAGATTAAGTAATTATAAACAGGAAGCACAGTAGTGATCTGAGGCCTGACCCATGGTATGCATCACAGTTAGGAGTACCTGTACCATAAAAAGAGCTGTTAGCATGAACTTGATTAGTTCTGTTTTCCATGTAAATTTTAAATCACTGTATAGTGTTAATTGCAAAATTAAGTGTAGTAGGTTTGTTTAGTAAGACAACATGATTAATGGTTTCAGATGTTCTCATCTTGTCCACATAGACTCCTACTGTTAGTAGACCATCATTCATATTCCTTGTATTAAAAGCAGTCTAAAGTGTAGTCAGACTTCTGAAGGCATTGTGTAAGTTATATTGTTGATCATATTGGAGACCATAGCTATACGTATGTGGTCATAACGGTTTAAATTTGAAAATTACTAGACAGAGGGAATACTTAAACTAGATCCAAACACAAGTTGTAATATTTTGTCAATAGATGGGCACCATTTGGTCAGAAACTGTTGGCCTAAAATTTTAAAAACAGAAAATAGACTTTTTTTCAAACTCTGGCTGTTAAAGTAAGTGTTTTCCTAATACTTTAGATTATTGGTGTATAAGAATCTAGGATTGGAAAAACAAACTCAGTGTGTAAAGACAAAGTTTACATGTGTACAAAAAGAGTCACAGTTAGAGACACACCTTGCATAATTTTTAAAGCTATAGTATTAGCATCCTACATACCTATGATGATTTATTTACAGGCCTAGGGTGTTTCCTAGGAGAATATCACATAGAATAAAGCAGGAACTGAAGCAGCCAACTCTGTTAACATAGATAAAGCTCTGACTGTGGCAAAGATGACCTAAGTTTCATTAGTGGCTGTTGATTCTTTTGAGGATAGCATTAACAGAATGGATGTGTCTGTCTGAGGCTACAAATATGGTAGCTATCACAGAGTGTGCACTTGCACAGGGAGGGCATAATTGCTCCCACATTGATTCAGGTTACTTATTCCTCATCCAAGAGAGGGATTCGTGTCATAACAAATAAATACATTAATTGCCAGGATGCTAGTGAATGTGCAAACCACCACTGAGTTGCCTGTATGACAGCCTCTCCTGGCCAGCTTTCACTCTCACTGAATAATACCCTGAATGAAGGAGTGAATGGATCTGGCTGATAGGAAAAAGGCCTGATGAGCAGTAGGCACAATGACAAAAGGCATGGCAAGCAAATGGAAAGATTATGTGCAGTTAAAAAACAGTTACTCGCTGTTGGCAAGACAAGATTAACATTTATATTGCTCAGCAAACTCTAAATAAAGTGATTAAAAGAGAGCATGACCCACTTCATGCAGTCAAAGAAATAGTTTAACAGTACCAGATGCTTAGTACTAGATGCAAACAAGGAATTCTGGCGGATAAAAAAGAGCCATATTGTGTATATTTAATATACCATCAGGAAGGTATAGATTTCTCAGACTTTCATTTGGTGTTCCATCAAGCAGTTATAGCAGTAATTGAAGGCTTGGAAGGTGTTGTAAACATAACATTTATAACCTGTCTGTGGTGGGTCAGACATAAGAGCATATATAGGAAGACTGGTGCTGAATAGACTGAGAGAATATAATTTCAAGCAACAAGTATAAAATAAGAGTGATAAGTCTGAAACACATAGATCATATTGTAACATCACAGAGACTTAAGCACAATGTAAATAAAAAAGAGGAAATGTGCATATGCCCTAGACAGGCAATAATAAAGTGTACTAATGATTTGCAGAAATGGAGCACTATCTTGCAAAGTTCATACCTAGTATGTCTTTGATAAGTATGCTTCAAAGAAAAAGCTGAAAGAAAAACCCATGCAAACTAGAGTTTTCACTGTGTGATACCATAATGTGCCTGTAATAGAAGTCCATGGAATATTTGCAAATGTCCCCATAACATACATTGTTTCAAATAATTGGCTTCTCAATGCCCATGACTTTTCACTTGTTAAGTCTTTATGGGTACATTCAGGCCAATAAAGCATGGTATAAGTGGATTGTTTGGCTATCATTGGGTTTCAAACCCAAATAATGCCCATAAACTTATGTGCTGATGAAGTAATTAAAAAATCCAAAACATACATGTTGACAGCCAATTGGGTTTGGCTTTGGCTTTATTGGCCTGAGTGTACCCAGAAAGACTTAAAAGTAAAATACTGTGGGCATTCACAAGCTGTGTAGCTGAAACACTGTATGTCCTTAAAGGGTAATTTGCATATATCTCTTGGGCCTCTGTTACAGGAGGTTTAAGGAATCACACATTGAAAATTCTAGCTTGTTTGGATTTGTCTTGCAGTTTGTATTGGATGTTTGTTTGTGTGACCTTTTTACCCTCCAACGTGTATGTTGGTTTAGATATTTTGCAGGCAGCTTAATGTCTATGAGCATCAGCTGGGTTTAAAATCCCTGTGTTTCTAAAGTTTAAACAAACAATCTACTTAAGCTGTGCTGATAAAATCTTTAAAAATTCCAGAGCATGTGTGTCCACAGCTAGTAGCATAGTTTGGCTTTATTAGCCTGAATGTGCCCATAAAGACTTAGAAAATAAAAAGTCACTTGCATTTAGAAGCAATGTAGCTAAAACACTGTGCATACTTAAGGAGTCATTGTCATATGTCCCATGGGCCTCCATTACAAGAGGTTTAAGGTATCACACAGTAAAAACTCTAGCTTGGCTCGATTTTTCTTGCAGTTTTTAGTAAATGTTTTGTATGTGTGACCTTTTACCCTTTAGTTTGAGTGTTAATTGAGATATTATGCCTCAAAGAAAGCTGCTAGAGTTCTTACAGCAAGATGTAGCTTAATAATGGAGCTATGAACATGAAATGAGCTAAGAAAAAAATACATATGCATCAACATTAAACGTTTGTGGCATAAATAGATCAGTTGTGTTACAAGTAGATACCAGTTGCATATGAGTCAAGAGCATTTACAAATTTGCAAACGTCATATGTCCATATGGAAATGGAAGTGTTAGCAGCAATATAAAGATATGAACAATTCCAGGAATATGTCTGAAGTAAGGAATTTCAAGAAGAAACAAACCACAGCCTCCTGCAAGGTGAATTCAGAAAGTATCTGTACATCTCATATCCTAGGTTACAGTGGATGTTACTCAATCTACAGAATTATAACTGAAAGTGAAATGTATACCAGGCAAGGAAGCATTTAGAGTAGCATAGAGAGTAGTTGAACTGACAGAAGAAAAATACAGAGCGATTCCAAACAAAACCGACACTGAGTTAGTAATGCAGTTAAAAAAATACCTTGCAATGAGAGATTGGCCTAAGTGAAAGTCATTAGTAAGTAAAGAAGTTCAGTGTTATTTTTATTTAAAGGAAGTAATATGTTTTGTCCATACATTTTATCCAAGTGTTGATGTTCAGAGCTTGGAAGATGTTTGTTTCTAGTGAACGAAGAAGGCAAATGCTTGCAAGGATACATGAATCACAGATTGGAATATTATCCGAAGCAACACTGTGTGGGTTTGTGATTGACTGTGCAGTTGCCTAGTATGAGAGGATTTATTTTGATTTGTATTTTATTTTTTTACCTCTGCTTTTCAATGTTTGTAGGAAGAAAGGAATGGCTTATAGGTTCATACTAGGCTATCTGCCCTAGGGCATTTATAAGCCTAGCCAGAGTGTGTTTGGCTTTCGCCACCCATTTTAAATGAATTTTGCTATGCCCTTTTTCGAGGTTAGTATACTGTGCCTCTGTCTAACAGTGACACAGAAGTGATACCCGGGGTAAACCTCTCCCATCCACTCATCAAGATTCCTCTTGAAGAGAGTCAATGAGGGACTCTGCCTAACCTGGACCAGGATTTTATTCCAGAGTGAAGGGAGCCTCTGGGTTATGAATCTGTCCCTCCAGCATGTCCTATTTATTTCAGTGCTGAGGTTCAAGTCTCTCGAACGCATAGCTCGACGGGATTGGAATTTTCTGAGGTGCAGCATGTCCATTAATTCCAGGTTAGACATGGCTCTATACGTCAGGAACAGATCGCCTCTGAGCAGGTGGTATGCCACTGAGTAGAGCTGGAGTTTCTTTAACCGGGCAGCATATGACATCTGTTTGAGCCCTTTGATCCTCTTGGTGAGGTACTTTTGGGGTCTTACAAGTTGCTGCATGTGTCTGGTAAGGTACATCCCAAAAGGGGCATTGTACTCAATTATGAGCCTGATGAGGGATGAGTAAAGAGGCACGGTGACCTCCCCTGATCTAGATGTGAATCCCTTCATGATTAGGTGGGCTATACAAAATGTTTTTCTAACCACTTTGGCCACGTGGTTGTCAAATGAGCGATTGCTGTCAACTTGGGTCCCCAGGTCTCTAATTACTTCTTCCGTACTTAGTGGATTACCACCTATGTGGTAATTTGTGGGCACTTTGTTTTTGCCAAAGGGGATGACTATACACATTTTGGCGTTTAGCTTGAGGTCATGGCTCTGGCACCAATTGTCTGTTTCTATGAGGCCCTTTTGTAAGATATTTGTGTCGGCTGGAGAGTCGATTATGGCACCCAGTTTGCAGTCATCTGCGAACTTGGTCAGCCACAGTCCTTCCTTGTTGGCCTGTACCTCCGAGAAATATATACCGAACAAGAGAGGTCCCAGGACTGAGCCTTGTGGGATGCCACTTGTAACTGGTTTGGAGTCTGACATGGCTCCAGCAATTCTAACCATGTGGGTTCTGTCCTTGAGCCAGTTTGCAACCCATCTAGTGACATAGGGGTTTATATTTAAGCTGGTGAGCTTATCTATAATGCCCGAATGGGGTATTGTATCGAAAGCTTTTGCGAGGTCCAGGTAGGCTGTGTGGACCCACCTTCCCCTTGTCAATGGCCTTGGTGACTGTTTCAAAGAAATCGACCAGGTTTAAGAGGCAGGATCTGCACTTAACAAAGCCGAACTGGATAGGATCCAGTGTCTGTAGGTCCCCAATATCTTTATTTATGAGGTCCATGATGATCCTTTCCATAGCTTTGCAGACCAAGCTAGTCAGGCTTATGGGGCGATAGTTTCCAGGATCCGTTGAGGCACCTCCTTTGTGGAGAGGGACCACTGTTGCTGTACGCCAATCTTTGGGTATATATCCTGTAGTAAGGCTGAGATTGAACAGTAGTTTTATGTTTGGGTTTAGCTCTTCTTGGAGTTCATGTAGGACGCAGCCCGGGACACCGTCTCGTCCCATTGATGCTGTGTTTTTTGCTTTGGAGAGGGCGGCTCTTACCTGAGCATCTGAGATGTCAGGGAGGCAGCACTCTGCTGGGATAGATATTTGCCCTTTTGGTGGGGGGGGTTTGCGCTGAACCTGTCAGCTAGGATGTTGACAATGTCTGTGGGTTCGGTGTATTTTTTTGTAATTTTGGACTAATTCTGAGCATATCTGGGAATTCCCACCCAGGTTCCTAACATAACTAAAGAAAGCCTTGTGATTATCCTTAGTGTCCTGTGCAATTTTTCTCTTGAAGCTGGCCTTAGACGATTTTATGAGTGCCCGTAGTTTTTTGCTAATACTGATCAGAGATGCCTTCCCTTTTTGGGATTTTGCTCTATCATGTAGTAGCTTCCTCCTTCTATTGTATAGTTTGTTTATGGCTGGGGTCCACCAGACAGGATGCCTGCCTTTGGAGGAATGGGTCTTGATATTATTTGGGATTGCATGATCCATGCATTCCTGAAGGTGTTCATAGAATGCGTTTATAAAGGATTCTGCGCTCTGGGCCGTATTTTCCACAGGCCCGGGGGCTTTGAAGGATTCCACCTCGGTTTTGAGGAGTGTGAAATTTGCTTTAGAGAAGTTTTTCACTGTGGTTTTCTGGGCACGGGGTGGGGTCAGGATGTGAATATCCAGTGAGATTAGTTTATGGTCTGATCTTACCAGTGAGGGATACACTTCTGGTCTGGAGCATAGAGTCCCCATGTTGGTGATGATCAGGTCCAGTATGTTTCCCCTCTTGTGGGAGTGGTAACAAGTTGTTCCATAGAATTTGAGTTTATAAATTCTAGGAACATTTGGGCTAGGGTGATGGAGCTAGAGTAATGCTCCCAGTCTATGTTTAGGTAGTTGAAATCACCCAATATAATGGTGTTTGGAGAGACCTTCATATTTTCCAGTGTTCTCAGGAAGGCCGAGTGGGGTTCCTGGGTTTGGGAGGGTGGTCTGTAGCAGGCTATAAACTGGAAGGCAGTTTTACCCACAGTTAGTTGCACATGGATAGTCTCTGATTCTTCGTGCTGTGCCACCAATCTGGAGGTGTGGGTATCTTTGACGAATATTGATACTCCCCCTCCTTTTGTGGATCGGTCCAAGTTTTGTGGCCGAAAAGCATGGTATGAGGTATAACCTGGTAGTGCTGGGGTGCTCTCGGGAGCCTTGAACCAGGTTTCTGTTACTGCGCAGGTATCAATGTTCTCCATGCTAAGGAGAGTTTTGGGTGCGTGCATCTTGAGGTTTAGACTTCTGGCATTGAGTAGCATTACTCTTAGTTTCTTATCCCTTGTGATACCTTTGGAGGTGGGTTTGTCTTTTGAGCCTTGCCACCCCCATAGTGCCTTTTTTAGGCAATAGCCTTTGCCAATATCCGAAAGCCCAGGGGTGATAGGTGCAAGCCGTCCCTAGCGAAGCAACGTGGCTTGTCAAGCATGTCATCCCAGGCTGACAGGCATTGGATCCCCTTTGAATGACACCAATACTTAAGCCAATTGTTGAAATTGATCATCTTGTCTTCATATTGTGGCATTATTCTTGGTGAGGGTAAGATGCTACTCAAGGTCAGGCTCATACCGGCCTGGGCTACATGCTCAGAGAGCTCCTCTGTCTCTTTTCATGTAGTCCAGGGAGGTACGTCTCAGGTCATTCACACCAGCATGGACAATGACTGAGTCATATTTGTACTTGCCTTGGAGTGACCTGAGTGCTGTGTTATGTGGCGGAGACTAGCGCCTGACAGGCAGCTCACCGTGACCTTCTCCTTGTTCAGTCTGGTGAGCGGGATGTCAGTGTGCCTGACGATAGAGTTACCTATTACAAGTGTATCAGGTGTGTTGTTTAGCCTTAAGGGCTGTGACTGTTCGGCACACTGGCTTTGTGAGCTATGTGTTGCACGTGTTTTATTTTGGGGTAGCGGTTGCTTGGGTGTCTGCTTTGGAGGTCTCTGCTGCTTAGGCAGATTATTATTTAGAGCCTCCGAGTATGTTTTTGTGTGTTTGTGTTTGGTTTGCTGTCGTGGTAGGTCTATTTGAGACTGGAATTGTAGTGAGTGTGGTTTCCTTCTCCTCCTGACTGGTTATGCCAGTATTGAGTTGAGAGAGCTTAGCCTCCAGTTTGGCTATATGGTTGCATCTCTCACATGTGTTGGAATTTGTTGGAAGGAGGAGAGGGTTGTCTGTGTACATGAGGCAGTTGTAACATTGCCTCAAGATTCCCAGATTCACCAGCTGGACCAGAGAGGAGATTGACAACTGATAGGAAAATATTATTTGATTTATATTATTTGATTTATATTTTGTTGTTTTACCGCTAACATTAACTGTTTGCTGGTAGAAAGAAACACAACACAATTAAAATATTTAAAACTTAAGAACCAAAAACAGCAAAAAAGGGCAGGGTCCCGGTAAAGAAAAGTGTGACACAGGTCCAACTCGAAACCAACTTTATTATTCAACTTAAAGACCCTTAAAAAACAATCAGCACTAAGTGCATTCATAAATATTAATTACTTAAAAAAAACTTCAGAAAACTAAAAACATCATAACACTTAAAAACAATCAGTACAAAGTGCATTCATGCATATTAATTAATTACTTAAAAAACTTCATAAAATTTAAAAGTTCATCATACTTCATATTAGAACAACTATTAATTTAAAATTGTTCATAATCTAAACTTGACGCTGCTATTTGATCAAAATGAAAGTTTTTTTGCCTGTTAGTAATATCTCAGTGTTTAAAAAGAGATGTTTATTTATGCCCCCTACTCAGTGTTTAAAAAGAGATGTTTATTTATGCCCCCTACTCACCCAGTGATTAATATATGTATATATATATATATATATATATATATATATATATATGTGAAAAAAATTGTGGTGAACAGATTAGAAACGCAATTTCTAGTGGGTATGTATGCACTGATAGTCTTACAAGGGAAGAAGGTTCATTACTGAATGGTATTACAAGTTCCAAGAGTTTATGGATAATGAAACCACGTTGGGGGGGTTATTGTGGAATATGTATATTATGTAGGTAAGATTTATGATATACTGAATAATGAAAGTACATACAAAAGGGTGTCAAAAATGAGGCAAACATCTCATATGCTAAAATTGATTATTTATTAGAAGATATGAGACATCAAGGTTATATTACAAATGAGATATATAAATTTGTGAAGGTTAATAATCCTGTGATTCTGTTAATATTTGGAATTCCTGAAATCCACAAGAATAATGTAGACACCCCATTAAGACCAATAATGGCTGCACGCTTGTCAAAAACTTAATTTTTAGCAGCTTTTACAGACTAGAAATGTAAAGGTATTGTTAAAGAATTTGATTACATATTAAGGGATTCATGACAAGTACTAGAAAGGTTGAATAATCTTGAGTTTATGGATAAGGTGGTGTTTATGATGGCGGATGAGACAAATTTGTTTCCAGTTACACCTCATGATATGAGTTTGGAATATTTTGGGGAAGTGTTGAATAAGTTAAAAAAAATATGTGACTAATATTTTAACATTAAGTGATTTTATGGAAATAGTTTTAAAAAACAATTTTGTGTTTTTTGATGGTGAATTTTTTCACAAGAAGACAGGAGTGGCACTGAGGGGAAAATGTGCCCTCATATTTGCCAATATGGCGTTAAATAAATGGGAAAAATGTGTTTAATGCACCAATGTTTAAGGATGTGTATGTATCACTTAGATTTGTAGATGACATTCTTATTTTATGGGGAGGACTGAAATGAATTTAAAGGTATTTATAGAGCATCTCAGTAACACTACAGAATTTTTGAAATTTACTTACACATTTGGGTCTGAAAGTATTGATTATTTAGACATTTCCCTATTTAAAGATTTGCTAAAATGAAGGTTTTGTTCTGCAGTTTTTTATAAGGAAACCGTCTCCAATTCTTTCTTATATTTTAATAGTTGTCACCCTCTTTTTCAGAAAAAGAAAATAGTAAAAGGTTAAATGGTGCATTTATCAAGATTGATCTCTGTTGACAAAATGTTTGAAAAGGAAATAAAACTACTGGTAAAAATGTTTTAAGAAAGAGAATACCCAGAGTATTTATTGAAAAAGATGGAAAAATTTGTTATTGAAGGTAGAAAGTCTAGCTATGCACTTATTTTGGGAGGTATTAATGATTTTATACCAATCAAAGAAAAAGCGGTTTTAAAGTCAGTGTCGATGGTGGTCCCTTACAATAGGGATGCAAGCAAAATTATTATCATTCTGAAATCCAGCTGGAATTTGATTGTTACCCAAGAATTAAAGTTGAAATTAGGAGACAAACCACGCTTTATATTTAGTACAGGCAAAAATCTAAAGGAATATTTTGAAAAAGGGAAGAGAGTCACTTTAAGGGACTGTTTATAGGTCTAAAATGTCTAAATTTGGGGGTTGCAAATTTTGTAGAAATAAAACACTTATATGAGTGTTGAGAATTTTGACATGACTAATATAAGTCATGGTTTCTGTAATTATAACACTGTGGGTGTCTTATATCTAGCAACCTGTGTATTGTAGGTAGGTACTAGGCTATCTGCCCAAAGGCATTTATAAGCCTAGCCAGAATGTGCTGGCTTTCGCCGTCCCCTTAGATTAGTTCCCTGTGCCTCTGTCCAGCAGAGCCACTGAAATGATCCCCGGGGTAAACGTTCTGTTTCCCATCCACTCGTCAAGGTTTCTCTTGAAGAGTGCTAGCGAGGGGCTCTGCTTAATGTAGCTTGAACTATTGTTCCAAAGCATGGGAAGTCTCTAGGACAGGAATTTATCCCTCCAACACGTCCTATTTATTGTTGTGGTGAGGTTTAGATCCCTAGAGCATGTGGCTCGAGGGGATAAGGTTTTCTTTAGATGGAGCCTGTCCATCAATTCTAGGTTGGACATGGCCTTGTATGTCAGGCAGAGATCACCTCTGAGCAGGCGGTATGCAACCGATTACAGCTGGAGTTTCTTCAGTTGAGCTGCATAGGGCATCTGTTTGAGGTCAGTGATCCTCTTGGTGAGGTACTTCTGTGGTCTTTCCAGCTGTTGCAGGTATCTTGTAAGGTACATCCCAAATGGGGTATTGTACTCTATGATGGGTCTGATGAGTGATGAGCAGAGGGGCACAATGACCTCTTTTGATCTGGATGCAAACCCTTTTGTGATTAGGTGGGCCACATAGAAGGATTTTCTAACCATTTTGGCAATGTGATTATCAAAGGAGAGATTACTATCTACTTGGGTCCCCAGATCCCTTATTACGTTTTCCATATTTAGGGGACTACCACCTATATGGTAGTTTGTGGGTACTTTATTTCCAAAGGGAATAACTATGCACATTTTGGCATTTAGCTTGAGGCCATGATTTTGACACCAGGTATCCGTCTCAGTGAGACCCTTTTGGAGGATGTCTGTATCAGCCGGTGAGTTAGTTATAGCCCCTAGTTTGCAGTCGTCTGGGAACTTGGTCAGCCATAGTCCTCCTGTGCTTGTCTGTACTTCTGAGAAGTATATGCCGAACAGGAGAGGTCCTAGGACTGAGCCCTGGGGAATGCCACTTGTAACCGATTTAGAGTCAGACCTAGCTCCCGCAACTCTCACCATGTGGATTCTCTCTCTGTGAGCCAATTGGCAACCCATCTTGTGACATAGGGGTTTATGTTCAGGCTGGTGAGCTTGTCTATAATACCAGAATGGGGAATGGTGTTGAAGGCCTTTGCGAGGTCTAGGTAGGCTGTGTGTACCACCTTTCCCTCATCTGTAGCCTTGGTAACTGTCTCAAAGAAGTCCACCAGGTTTAGGAGGCATGATCTGCCCTTAAAGCCGAACTGGGTTGGGTCCAGTGTTTGGAGGTTCCATTATGATGCACTCCATAGCCTTGCAGACCAAGCTAGTCAGGCTTATAGGGCAATAGTTCCCAGGGTCTGTTGTGGCTCCACCTTTGTGGAGCAGAATAACCATTGCTGTGCACCACTCTATGGGTATGTAGCCTGTGGAGAGACTGAGTTTGAACAGTGTGTTTAGGTGAGGGGTTAGTTAGTCTTTGAGCTTGTGTAGGACTCAGCCTGGGACACCGTCCGGTCCCATTAATGCTGTGTTTTTGGCTTTGGAGTGGCTATTTTAACCTGAGTGTCTGTGATTTCAGGGGCTCTACATTCTTCTGGTATGGTTGTGGGCCCTTTTGCGGGTGAGAGGGGGGTGAAGTTTGCACTGAATCTGCCAAGATGTTGGCAATATCGGTTGGTTCAGTGTATTTTGTGCCATTCTGCACTAACTCCGAGCAAATCTGAGCATTGCCACTTAGATTCTTGACTTAGCTAAAGAATGCCTTGTGGTTATCTTTGGAGTCCTTGGCAAGTTTTCTTTTAAAGCTCACCTTGGACGATTTTATGAGGGATCGTAGTTTCTTGCTGATACTGATAAGGGATGTCTTCCCTTCTTGGGATTTTACTCTTTTCTGTACTAGTTTCCTCCTTTTATTGTATAGCTTGTTTATGGTAGGGGTCCACCAAACTGGTTTCCTTTTCTTAGAGGAGTGAGTCTTGGTTTTGCTTGGGATAGCATGATCCATGCATTCTTGTAAGTGCCCATAGAATACATTAGTAAAGCATTTTGCAGCTTGGACAGCATTATCTTTTAGCATGGGGGCTTTGAAACTTTCCACCTCCGTCTTAAGTAATGTGAAGTTTGCTTTTGAAAAGTTTTTCACAGTAGATTCCTTGTCCGGGGGTGGGGGCAGAATGTGGATATCCAAAGTGATTTGTTTATGGTCAGATCTAACCAGCGAGGGGTTGACCTGCAGTGTAGAACACTGGTCGCCCATGTTGGTGATGACCAGGTCCAGTATGTTGTCACCTCTGGTGGGAGTGTTGACCAGTTGTTCCAGGGCATTTGAGTTTATAAATTCTAGGAAATGTTGGGCAAGGGAGTTAGTACTTGAGTAGTTCTCCCAGTTAATGTTTGGGTAGTTGAAATCACCCAATATTAGGGTGTTTGGTAAGACCTTTGTGTTACCCAGTGTTTCCAGAATTGCGGAACGGGGGTCCTGGGACATGGTGGGTGATCTGTAGCAAGCTACAATTTGAATTGCAATTTTGCCCATTGTTAGTTGCACGTGGATGATCTCTGAAGCATCGTGCTGTGCCACTAACCTGGAGGTGTGGGTATCCTTGATGAATATGGATACTCCCACACCTTTTGTATTTCAGTCCGGCTCCTGTGGCTGAAATGTATGGTATGAGTTGTAGCCTGGTAGTGCTGGGGTGCTCTCTGGAACCTTAAACCAGATTTCTGCTACTGCACATATATCAATTTTCTCCATACTGAGGACTGCCTCAAGTGCGTGCATTTTGAGGTTTAGACTTTTGGCATTGAGTAGTATTGCCCTCAGATTTTTGTTACTTGTGCTATTTATGGTGGAGGGTTTGTCTTTTGAGCCTTCCCTAAAAAAGCACTGTGGGAGTGGCAAGAGCCTTGGTCAGTATTCAAAAGCCTAAGGGTGACAGGTGCAGGCCGTCTCTAGAGAAGCAGCGTGGCTTGTCGAGCATGTCATCCCAGGCAGACAGACACTGGATCCCCTTTGAATGACACCAGAAACTTAGCCAATTGTTGAAATTGATAATTTTTTCTTTATACCTTGGTATCATTCTTGGTGAGGGCAGGATGCTACTCAGGGTCAGGGTCATACCGGCCTGGGCTACATGATCAGAGAGCTCTTCCATGTCTCTTTTCATGTAGTCCAGGGAGGTAAGGCTCAGGTCATTCACACCAGCATGGACAATTACAGAGTCGTATTTGTACTTGTTCTGGAGTGACCTGAGTGCTTGTGTTATGTGGCGGATCCTGGCACCTGATAGGCAGCTAACAGTAACCTTCTCCTTATTTAGCCTAGTGAGTGGGATGTCAGTGTGCTTGACTATAGAATCACCTATTACTAGTATGTTGGGTATGTTATTTTGCCTTGAGGGCTGTGATTGCATGGCACATTGGTTTTGTGAAGTATGTGTTTCATCGTTTGTGTTGAAGGGTGAAGGTTGCTTGGATGTCTGCTTTGGAGGGCTCTATTGCTTTTGCAGATTTTTATTTAGAGCCTCCGAGTATGTTTTCATGTAGTTACGTGTGTTTTTTGCCAGTGCTGGTTTAATGGGTCTGTATGAGACTGGTGGTGTGATGCCAGTATTTTCCTTCTCCTCTTGACTGTCTGATCCAGTCATGCTCAGCCTTCTATTTTGGTAAAACAAAGAGAAGGCTGAGAGACAGACTATACAACTAAGAAAAAGAGAACTACATATGCAGTGTACAAGCATTCAGCAGAATGTAATGCTTTAAAAAAACATTTTTTTTGATTGATAATGTGACCCAAGATGTGAGGAGTGGGGATATAGACAGTATTATTGAATATAAGAACTGAGTTGGGAGATTAGATTGAATTCTAATAACAAACCTGGTTTGAATGATAGTTTATCTCTTAATAGTGTGTTAAAACAAAAGGCAGCTACAATATAACGATATAGCAAATATTTTAAAATATAAATGTGTATGTTATAAGTTATGGTGCAATTGTTTTAAATGTTTTCCTTAGAGAAGCTCACTTAAAATCTCTGAGTTCTGTGGTAACTGATTTTTGATTATCCATTTCATTTAGAATTCTTTATTAGTTTTCAGCTGAAAATGGATTCCATAAAAGAGTATGTCATTCATGATTTGCCAAAGCATAAGTATCTTGTACAGTGTAGTAAATACTATATATATTTAATAGTAACACCTTATAACACTGGTGGCCTGTGATCCTCATGTCAAAGTTGCAGGATTTGCTTACCATTATTAGTAGTAAATCTAAACTTACTGATGATGATTGCACTTGTGACATCTGGGAGGACTGTTGTTACATATATTAATGACTGAACGGATGAGATAAATAATATCAGGCAAAGTTTAAATAAAGCATATTTAGGAAATTAAGTGTCTCTTGTCAGTACAGTTCATTCAACTGCTGTTATACATTATACTTTCAATGACAACTCTTGAGTTCAAATGCAAGTATGCAGCAGTCTGAGGCTTCAGGGCATGGAGAAGGAAAAAATAAATAACAAAGAAAAGAAGAAGTTCACAACAAATAAGGAAGATAAAGAAATTGACTGTCTATGATGCAAAGAGACTTTATGCTAAAAAGACACTGCATTGTTATCAACGCACAGATTACAGGAAATGATAACATTGTTCTGTCAGAAAATCTTCAGTCTATTGAAGAGGCATCGTTTTTCCAAAAGGGAAAGTTGAAAAAGAGTCAAGGGGCAGGTGAAAAGGAAGAAATCAAAATTCGACTGGGAAGGATTGAAGAACATTACTGTAACAAAATAAGAGGAGAAAGACCAAAGTTGATAACAAGACTCAAGCTGTGAAAGAACAAAGACAGCTGGATGAGAATTCTATGCCTGCAAATGTAATAAGCAGTGAAAAGAGTGGAAATAATAACACTAATGGTCTAATAACACTAATTGTCATGATTCTGTACTGCATTACAGTTAAACTTCCATTCTGCTATATCTGCTATTTATCCCACAGCTGTCCTTACCTATTAAAAGGAAACCTCTATGGTATATGCTTGCATATTTTTTGCCACTCTGTTTGTTTGTGCACTTGTAATTGAACTTGCCTAGGAGTGCACACTATTAGAACAACCCCCCCCCCCCTTGTTGGGAATTCACTATTGGTGCTTTCATATTCTGTTAGTCTCCTGCCTTCCTTAGCCCGTTCCCTTAGGTATTGTCCTTTAGTTTTTTATAATTCTTTTTCCTACTCATTGGTATAGTGGTACACTGTTTTTTGTTATACAATTCTCAGTATTTCAGGATTACCTGTCTTTTCTTCTCTGTATCTGGGTAAACACGGTGGTTGATTGTCCCTGGCTTTGCAGCCGGCCTTGGCTCAACCCGCTTCATTCGCCCTCGATACACTCGGGCTCACTACTCTTCCCTATCCTGCCCCCATTCCCACTTGTCCCCAGATCAATTACATTTATTTCATCCCTAGAAACTCCCACTCTTATTGTCAAACCAATCAATATTTTCCCCATAATTACCTTTTCTATATTCTCTGTCTTATCCTAATTACCATATCTAGCTCCACCCATCTTATTTCCATTTCGACTTACTTACCATTGTATATACTTCATCTCATCTCTGGTTCCACTCATCTGATTTACATTTTAATTTACTCTACCTACACCCTGCTATAAGAACTCCTCTTCCCCTAAAGTATTTTCCCTATCTTCGTATTCTCCCTTTGAGTATTATCTGTACACTTAGATTTATTTATTTGATAATTTACAGACATTAACATCTGTCATTACTACTCATCATACAGTGTTTCCACTTTACTTCATAGTACTCACTTTTCTATTTACTCCTGCTCACTGAACAACCTGTCATTATGAATTAATCTCTCCTCACCATTTTCACAAAATTACTGCTACTTACTTTCTGCCCATAGACATCACTTCTCACATAATTTCACCCACTATCTTTAACATTACAGATTTCCATCAAACAATCTGTAGATTATATCACCATAAACATAACATCACATATGTATATCCAAATTCTTACAGACATTGGTAACCTTTGCTATTAAATTGATTATTGGTGGGGATATTCATCCTAATCTAGGTCCTCAATACAATACCACATCTCTACCTAAAGTGCAAGAATTTTCTAATCATCCCCTTAAAACCTCTGATTTGTTACGTCTAAATCTAAACCGTAGAATCATTGTCAATAAAGTCCAGGAACTGCTTGCCACCCTGTCCTATTACTCTCCCAACATTGCTGAATTGACTGAAACTTGATTAAAAGCACACATTTCTGATAATGAAATCACTCCACCAGGATACAACATAATAACAGAATGGAGAAAAGAGGTGGTGGTGCAGCCATTTTATTTAACAGTACCCTTACACTGCTACCATTTAAGCTTTATATATCTAACCTAAATAATATTGATCTTTTATCTACTAAGCTACAGGTTAACCAAAACAAGTTCATTACCATTATAGCTACTTATGTCCTACCAGGCAATAACATGTCTACAGTAGAACACATTCTCCAGTCTGTATCAAAATCTGTAACTCAAGAAACTGTCATTATGGGTGATTTTAATATTGACTGGACAACCTGTCATTCACGTAATCCTAGCAATCACACCAACCTTTTCAGCTTCACACAACTTATTTAATCTCCTACAAGGGCAGACAAAAATCTAACCGACAATCAATACTAGACAGGACTTTAACAAATAAACCTAATCTCTACCAGCATAGTGGTTGTCTACCTGACAGTCTCAGTGACCATATGTCAACTTAACTGTTAAGGCAACATGCTAATCATATTAAACTTACTACTTTCTGACAAATCCGTAATAAGTAAAACTTTAAACCCCAAGAACTTACTGACACCCTAAAAATTTTGACTTGTCCATACTTAAGGACATGCCACTTGATGCTGCAGTTGAACATTTCAGAAATTTATTTCTTGATATTATCAACAGATTGGCCCCTCCCAGCACTGTTTGGACTAAGGCCACATTTACACCATGACTAACTAAAGAAACAAGGAACCTTCTTAGGCAAAGGGACAAGGCTTAGAAAAAAGTGGCGCCCCAGTAAATCCATAAGTAGCCATTTAGTATTCCAGTAAATTAGGAATAAGGCTAAATACCACAACAATCAAGACAAAATAAATGTTTACCATAACTTACAACAGAAACACCAACATAGCCCCCAAAAATTTTGGAGTACCATTAATATTATTCTTCATCTAGGACAAGCAACCTACCCCTTCTCCTAATATACCACATTGCTCTGGTACTGTATATGAAGAATTTAATAAATATTTCATAGAAAGTATATTATCTCTAATTAAAAAATAACAAACTTGTTTCACAATTAACTCCCAAACTTTATAATCTTAATAATACATCCTTCTCTTTCCAGCCCATCTCCACAGTTGCCATAGAAAAATTACTCAAGAAACTCAAACCCACTTCTACTGCAGCTAATAAGCTTCTACACGAATACTTAAAACTGGCAGCTGAAGCCATTTCCTATCCTGTGTCTATTCTTATCAGTAATTCTATATAGCAGGACAGTATGTTCCAGCAATTTGGAAGGTTGCTTACATTATCCCCCTACACAAAGGTGAAAATTCAGCTGTGTTCACCAATTATAGACCCATTGCCATTTTCTGCCCATATCAAAATTCCTTGAAAGATGCATCTACTCACAACTGCTGCAGTATCTTACCACCATTAATTTACTCGCGCAAACTCCCAACATGGTTTCAGACCCTATCATAGTACCACAACAGCGCTACTTAACTTTACCAATACCATTAACCAATTCTAAAATGATGGTAAAGTAGTCTCTGCAGTCTTTCTGGATATGTCCAAAGCCTTTGGTATGGTTTCCCACCCTACATTGTTATCTGCCATTTCTAAACTGAATCTAAACCCCTGTGGGCTCTAATGGTTCCTGTCTAGATGGCCGCCAGCAATCTGTACAATGGCAACAGGTCCTCTTCCCCGCCCCCCCCCCCCCCTTTCTTCCTGTCTCATTAGGTGTTCCACAGGGTTCAGTTCTTGGACCACTACTCTTTAGCATTTTTACAAATGACCTTAATGTTGCTGCCCCATCAGCCTCACTTATTCAATATGCAGATGACTCGACACGTATTTGTGCTGCATCTACATTAAAGCATCTTCAAGACATAACCCAAAAGTCTTTCTCAGACACTGAACTATGGCTAACAAACCATCAAATTATACCTAATCCTAATACAACTAAACTTATAATCTTCCAACCAGTGAGATCCTCTTTTCCCTCAACATCTTTTTTCATCACTGCCTGCAACAATACAATAATCACTCCTACATCACAAACAAAACTACTAGGTGTTACATTGATAGTAACCTAAGATTTGACCTGCATGTAGCACAAACAATTAAGAAAGTCCATAAAAATGGGTACTTTATATAGAAACAAAAAGTAATTAATACTTCTAGTGTAGCTATTGCTAGAGTCCATCTCCTTTCAACACTCCTGTATGCTTCCCCAATTCTCACTAACCTTAAAAAGACAAACTTAAAGAAACTTGAAACTACTTATAATAAAATAGCTAAATTTGCCAGTGACTGTCCACATTGCACCCACCACTGTCACAACTTAAAAAGACTGTCTTGGCTTGAACTACCACAACTGTTATCCTACAATCAAGTAACTATGGCACATTCCGACAAAACTCCTGCTTTATTAAACATTCTTCAACCTCATACTACCAACTGAAATCTACAGTCATCAAATATTTTATTATTACAGGTGTCCAAGTCCTACAATAAGGCAGTTGACTCCCTATTTTCCCACCAAGTAGCCAAAAAATGGAACTCACTTCCTCATTCCATTAGAGACATTTTCAGTATAAACCAGTTTAAAACTGCTCTTAAAAGCTTTCTTAATACTTGGCTCTGCACCTTTCTAGTCCAGGCTAAGCTGATATATGAATTCCTTCTCATGTTGTTCCTTCTCTCCTAACTACTTCTAAAGCTTAGCTCCTTTCTTGGATATTTTTCCCTGCTTCCTATTATTCACCTTGCGTTCTCTTTTCCGTTGTTATGATAGCACAATGCACTACTTACGTTGTACAGTTTGTACTCTCTATATTTCTTACATTGTAAAACATAACTATTCATTGTTCATACTGTAAATAAGTCAGCTGTAATTTACAAAATATGTATTTTATGTATTGTCATATTTGAGATTATAATTTGTATTTGTTATTGTTTTTGTTAATGTGGAGCTTTTCTCCCCAAGCCTCCACTGAAAGCAGGCATTTATCCCAGTCAGAATTTCCCAGTAAACAAATGTAAAAATAAATAAATAAATGCTGATGAAGATCATTCATTTGTAACAGCTGATAGAGCAGATATTACTATATTAGAAGTTGGGAATTCTTTAGATCTGGTCAGAAGTGATATACTTGTAATTGGAGATTCAGTTATTATAGAAAATTATACTTATGTTTGCAGAGAAGCTAATGAACATCAAATAGTGTTATGCCTGCCAGAAGAAAGAATACAAGCTATGAGAAAGGCCTTAAGGAGTTTTAATGTAAGGTAGTATGGAACTGTTTTATTCTTGTTGATACAAATGGTCTCATCTGCAAGGATTCTGTGAATGTAGTAGGGAAGTTACAACCCTCTAACACATGTTTGGATGTAATTTTCACAAATCACATATGGAAAAGAAAGTCAGGTTACCGTGAAGGAACAGATTTTTGGGGTAAGTACTTACATGAAAAAATGCCCTGTTTTAAAAAAGAGAAATGTGTAGAGAGCATCCAAGCTTTAATCTTGAGCAAACGTCTGTTTAAACAGGATGATGTGCACTTGTCAGTACCTGGGAAGAGAAATTTTGTAGCTAGTATTTTGCAGTATTTGACAAACACAAAACAAGAATTTTGCCAGACTGAAAATTTAATAGTTCACAGATAGCAACATTTGACATATCTCTGATGGTTGTTAATCCTAGGAGCAAGTTATTGAAAGTTAAATATAAGTATTGATGGTCTGACATGAAATCAGTATATTAGTATTGTATAAACATTTAATTATAAAATGTCTGTAGCAGCAATCAGTGTGGAATAACAAGTGATTCTGAGTTAAAGTTGAAACAATTTGTACTATTCTGGTTCATTTTTGTTGTTAGAGTGATTAATGCCTCCATGATTCCGTCCTGCCATATGTTGCAAAAGTGCCAAGAACAAACTTGGAATATTGTTACAGTGAAACTCATGCAAAAAATGTGCTCAGCAAAGTAATAATACTTAGCTAATTTGTGTAGAATTTTTTAAGACTTGGTATCTACTGATAATTTACTTTATTGTCCTTCTTTCTTTCTCTTTCTCTCATGGTATTATCCCTTTTTCCATCTCCTGTCCATCTAGACTTGGAAGGTTAATGCAACCACTGTGCAAATGGCCAGTTATGGCACACTTTGCCAATTTTTCATCAAAGTTAATTGAGTCAAGATGAACAGGCAAAATGGCGTGCGATTGGAAGGAGGTTTTATTGAAGAGGGAAATCCCCAGAACCCTAAACAGGGCCGTATATCCTGCACTCCCTATTACAACTAATTCTGAGATCACAAAACCTCAGATCAAGTAATAATTTCTGTTGATTACTCAGTCCTTGCATTTCATTTCAGATGAATAGGTGCTGTTTGTATATACAAATGACTGCATAATAATGGAAAATGGCCTTCACCTTGCCACTGATAGCAGTGGACTGATTGTGCCATTTGCATTACTTACCTCTTCCCCCTTGTGACCAAACCAGATCAGTTGCTGGTAAACCCAGCATTGTCCACACCCAGCCATGGGTTATTGCTATAATCTTGGTCAGTGTATCACCTTCTGGTGTCTATTTTTTCTGGCAATGATTGCTGGGGCAGGTGCCAACTGAAGGAGAAGTTGTCATACAGACATTTATAGAGTGTTAATGACTTCCCTCGACCTTATCAGTTTATGTAATGTAGAAAGTTCTGTAGTGTCTTCTGAGTGACTTATGTGTGCTTTCATACAGGAGTCCACAGCACAAACCTGCAGCTTAATGGACACATGACATGCACTAATGCTTACTGAGTTGAATATTATGCTAAGTCTTGTACTTGGAAGAGAATTTAATGCCAGTGTAGAAATGTAGCTTATAATACCAAATGGTGCAATTTAACACCATAAGCACATAAAGTGTGTGTGTGTGTGTGTGTGTGTGTGTGTGTGTGTGTGTGTGTGTGTGTGTGTGTGTGTGCATGTGTGCATGGACTACTTCAGAAGACTGAAAAACCAAAAGACTGAAAATTCAAAATACTGAATGATGAAATTTGCCCCTTCTCCACTGTTGTGCCATGTTGGAGTTGGTATATATAGTTAGCAGGGGGTGTGGGGGGCTTGCCCCTTGCATTAAAAATGTGTTCAGTATTTTGAATCTTCAGTCTTTTGGGATTCAGTCTTTTGGTTTGTCAGTCATCTGAAGTAGAGCCATATAAACATATGTGTATGTGTATATATATATATATATATATATATATATATATATATATATATATATATATATATATATATATATAGGGCACTCTATCTAAAAAACAGTGTCCCAACACCCAGTAGATCGACGTCATAACATGCCATGGGATTACCCTAAATGGCAAATGTTTTTGCAGGTGGGGCTGTGCCCACACCATCTGCTAATTATATATACTAACTCCAAGATCACACAATCCCTGGGGAAAGAAAATATTCCCCCTACTTGGGGATTGTCAGTTTCACACACCTATCAAACATCTGTCTGTGTCAACCAAATGTTGTCATTCTACTGAGTGTTGGGCCATTGTCCTTTCGATCCAGTGCCCATCACCTCTCTCTCTCTCTCTCTATATATATATATATATATATATATATATATATAAAATATGTATAGATATATTATCTATGTACACACACACACACACACATATATATATATATATATATATATATATATATATATATACATACACACACACACACACATAAACACACAGATATACAGGCATGCACATTAGAGTGAGCTGTATAGATACAGATAGCCACACACACGTATACATACACACATGTATTGATACAACCAGTGAGCAATCAATAAGAAAAATAACTCAAATCCATATCTATAATGAAGGGTATCAGTGCTGCTACAAGAGTTTTGCTGAGGAGTTCACACATCTGCAGTATCTTTGTTTCTTAATGACTCTTACAGCAGTACATATCACATTCAGGCAGAAATCTCATCAGTTCTAGAAAATGAATCCAGATTTGACTACAACTAAGACATGATCCCTGTAGTACTGCTGTACTGGTGCTTGCTGCGTTTCTAGACTGGACATCTTGGTTGTTGTATTTGAGAAATATGTGGACGTCTGACCAGATTACAATTTCATGTACAACATGGGCAGAAGCATCCTTAAAATGACCTACCGAGTTGGGATTAGCTGTATTAGAATGTGTTCCGATGTTGCCTATCCATGCTGTGTGCATTTATTGTAATACAATGTAGTACCTTAGGGAAGCTTTGTTTAATGACAAGTAGAATTTGTTTTCTGCTGTTGTTGAAGGATACATGTAGTTGGTTATATATTTAAATGTCTGATTCTCACCACATTGTATCCAGGTTGCCTGTGTTCATCTAGGATATCTGCTGTTTTTTTTTTAGCTGTTGTTATTCTACTTTGTAAGGAAAATTGGAAAATATATACACTGGCTGACAGAAACAATGGAGACCAATATTGGCATGAGAACAGGATTTGTTCTTTTAGCCATATGTTACTCTGGAAAAATTAAATTGTGTATAGTTTAGTGCTCATTAAGACTTGCAGTTTATAAATTATTTTATATAAGCAAATTGCTATGAAAAGAAGTGTCTTCCAAAAAAGAAATATTTAAGTCATAGAGAGAGAGGGTTTATTTATGTTATTGTTTATTAAAAGGTATTAAAATGTTTAACCCTTACAATGCATAATATAATCTATCAGTACAAAATCATTAAGTAGCATGGCAAACAGTAACTTAAATGCAACTAAAATTCAGTTAGGATCATAGAGTTTACAAATGGGAGTGAATACCAATGTCAGACTCGCAGTACGCCCCCCCCCCCCAGAAGGATGGTATTTCATGGACTTCCTAAAGAAGTCCTGTGTCATGCACTCCCAACTCAGATAAGATACCTGATTGCAGAGGATGAGGACAAGATAAACAAATATGATCCTGCTAGAGGTCACATGCTAGACTATTGGAAAAATGAGCAGCTGTCCATCTGATGGATCTGGGCTGCCTGACAGGGGTACAAGGCTTCAGCAGCTCTTTCAAATAAGCAGGAGCCAAATCATTAAGGGCAGGGAAGAGATAGGGTAAGAATCTTAACATTATACATCTGTCTGCCACTAGTAGCCAGCACAGATCCTGCACCATAGGCGTAATGCAATGTGCTAGGAGAACAAGTGAGAAGCCCAGCTGGAGTTAGGCCAGGTTACTGTCCAAAAGCCTAGCATTATTGCAATTTGGTCAGGAAAAACCAGGGCATTAATTAGCGTTTCACTGCCAGATTATGGAATATAGCATTTTATCTGATCTGTATTCCTCAGCTGAAAGTAGGGGGTATTGACAAGTTGACACCTGATCTTTCAGTGTCAAGCAGTCATCGTGACGGCAGGACACAAATTCCAGCTGTTTTTTTTCTTAGCGCATAGAAGTATAAGAGCATTGGATGGCTGGATGGATGCATGCATGGATGGATGGATGGTGGCATCCTTAAACATTACTGCACTCTTGGCCAGGTTGAACACTAAATTAATATGAGGCATCCACCTAAGGACAGAATCCAAGCAGTCTTCTAGGGCTGAAAGAGTTGATATACTCTCTACAAAAAAAGGAAATTTAGAATTGTATATTATCTGCAATATGACTGATAGAAAATACCACTCATAACTAATTTCTCTCTTAGTGGCAATATATAAACAGTAAATAACAAGGGAGTGAAATTCAAGCATTGAGCCACTCTGCTGTTTGGAGAGCAGGAGCCTGATGAATTCAAGTTGGACACTGCACATTAAGTACAGCCTGAGAAAAAAAGAGGTGATCTTCTTGAGGATAGTATCTAACAACCCACAGTGTACTTTCCGGCACTCAATAAGGAGTGATTCACAGTCCCTGTGACTATTGGGAGATAAAGTAGGACCAAGACTGAGTATCACTGAACTTTCATATTGATGATTGCAGATCCTGTATAGGCTATAACCCATGTAGCTTAATCTAATGCAGCAGTGATCATTCGAACATCTGTTATGGTAAGTTTATTTACATAACTATTCATTCCTCACCTTTCAGCAAGTCATTAATCACTCTTATGAGGTAATTTCCATACTGTGTCTGGATCTAAACCCCCAAATTACAAGTTTTTAACAAGCCATGCAATATCAGATGTGAATATATCTGCAAGTAACTACTTTCCCAGTAAAATTAAGGTTCAGGACCTCCAAGTTCACATCTGAGAGTGTTATCTTGAGGAATGAAGGAATCAAGTCTTTTTTAATTAAGATTGAAAACACCCTGGGTCATTAAGAATAATTGACAAAATCAAACTATGCCCAGCAGAACTTCAGATCACCCACCTCCAATAACTAGCTGTACTAACTGGATCAGTCTTGGGGAAATTATTGCCTTATGTTAGAAAATTTGTCAGCAAAAAGTCATGCAATTTCCTTACAGTCATCAGAAAAAAAACTCTCTAGATTGTTAGACAAGCACAGTTGCATTGACCAATCAGAAGAATACAACTTGGCAATCTGATGCTCTTTGCACATAAATGTGAACTGCTTTCAGTAGATCTTCATCTAGCTGAAAGCATAGTGTTTAAAATTTACCCTAGAGAAGGTGCATATCACACTATTTTCACTCCATCCTGTTTTGTCCTGTGCTTTGACCACATTTGAAGGTCAAGGCATGGTTCATGTCAGACCACAGCCTTTGGGCATGCACACTCTGTATGATGACCAGGTCAAATATGCCAATAACAGTATTATTAGATGTCACCACCAGTGCATCTCTGTCATCCAAGCTGAAACCATGAGGGATCTCTTCATGAATCTGGCTAAGGATGTCAGAATATAGAGTCCCAAAATCTCTATATTTGATCAGTTTGGTATTAGGAAACAGTGATGAGGGCAGACGGAGCTTGAATTTGACTAGGTAATGGTCAGACCAAAAGGTAAGTGCTACTATCAGATTCATGGCTTCAAGAAGAAGCTGGGAGATTCAGGATAACTGGTATCCAAAATTCTGGGTTTTAGTGGAAAATATCTGAAAGAAGCTGAAGCTCTTCATCAGAACTAATGGTTCTATATCAAGTTCATGAGTCTTATAATCAACCCATGTTTTAAAATCTCCCAATTTCGACCAGTTGTGGGATTTATGAACTAGGTCAATGAGAACTTTTGCAGAAATACTCCCACAGTAGTCTGGTGAATGGTGCATATTAGGAAAAATCTGCAGTTAACTCCCACCCCTAAGATATATTCATAGGAGTTAGATCCACCAGCCTAAGCTTGCATGCACTGCAAATCCAATGAGTAACAAATAAGCACTCCTAAAACTGCTTTTGCCTTGGGCTGTGAGTCAAACAGGGATACAGAAGTCAAGGCAAGGACCTGATCACTCATCTCGCTGAAAAGGGATTTGCTTATATGGAGATTCGATATTCTGAATTAGACCCAAAGAAGGGCCTCCTGTTAGTGCTAGCCCTATGACTGATTCAGCGAGTACTAATGCCAATGTGTGTCTCTGGACTAAAGTTCAAATTTTAGAGAGTGAAGACGGCAAGGCCAATGTTGACAGTGTAGCCTCAAATGCAAAATTTCCTTCACAAAAGATCTAACTTCAGGCTCTAAACTGATTGGAGGGTTTGCAAGCACATAGGCAGCAGTTTCAGGAGGTTAGATGAGCCTGTCTCACACATGTGATTTAAATCATCCATAAGCTTAAAACTTAGCAGATGTTGAGGTTAACAGAATGGTCACCTTCCCAGAGAAAAAGTATTTTGCATGTTTACAGATAAATCTTTCTAGTGTAAAACTTTCTCAATTCCCTGGTCATTTTTAGATGAGGTCCAGGGTACAGTGCACCACATTTAACACACAGCAGTGTGTGAGCTCAAAAGTTACATTATTACAAAAGTTGCAGTATACAAAATAAGCTTATATGGTGAAGCACATCCAGATGACATTAGTTTGTTATTGTAGCATAGGTGAAAGCATTTTTAATTTGCAATGGTAAAAGTAGTTTTAGAAGTTCAGAGTTATATATTTGACATATGATAAAATTCTGCTGAAGTATAACATATTTTGCAGTTATATCATATTTATACGTGTCATTTTGTATTATTTTAGTAAAACGACTGTGTGAAATATGCTGCAGATATATATATATATATATATATATATATATATATATATATATATCACATTAGAGAACAGTCAAATTATTTACTTGCTTGCTTACTTACTGGGAAAGTCTGGCTGAGCAATTTCCCTGTTCAGTGGAGGCATGGGGAGAAGAGACCCAGAGTTTACAAATAAAATCCAAATTTAACAGAAATTACTTGACCACGAAAGAGTAGCAGAATTTAGTACATTTAAATAACAATAAAATTTACAGGTAAAATAAATTGTGCTGCACAGTTACTCTAGTATATCTAAGTAATTTTATTAGAAATTTACTGTGTTATATATAGCTGTAATTGAGGTGAATGAGAGAGAAAAAAATAATGTAAGAAACTGAATTTCCATACAATAGTTTCTAGTACAGTAGTCACAGTACATTAGCTTAGACTAGTATTCAGTTTTAGGTAAGACAAAAATATGTTCACAAGGTAAGGATTTGATAAAGTATTGAAGGAGATGAGCTTATAGGCGTCAGGATTGGTAGGAGTGTTTTGGTGAGGTTATGGTTTGGAAAATGAAAGGGAAGATACAGACCTTTACTAAGGAGTTAGAGTAGAAAAGTGGAGGAAGGGGGATATATACCAGAATAAGGAAGGGGGATATATACCAGAATAAGATTAGAGGAGAGATGTTAATAGAGGAGGAAGGAGTGGGAGAAAGTGAGATTAGTGGAATAATATTGGGGGTAGTGAGATATTAGTGGGGGGGAGAGGAGTTAGTTATAAGTTGGGGAGATACATAAGAGTAACCTACCATGTGTAAATAGGTTTATAGATTAATACTAGGCTAACTGCCCTTGTGGGCCATTTTAAGCCTAGCTAATTAACCCACATGAGAACCAAACCCTGCACCTTGTGTTTGTAAGGTAAACACTTTAACCATTGTCAACCTCCCATCACCCTAAATAGAATGATTTAAGTGAAGTTATGATGAAATAAAGTTTACAGGAATTGGAGAAGATAATTAACTGATTGATGAAGATGGTAGAGGAAGTCATATATCATGTAGTATGGTTATAACACTTAGAATGTTTGCAAATTAAGCTGTCAAGCATGATCTAGAATTACCTGTGGGTTTTAATAGGTTAGTCATACTTTGTATATAAAATAAAAGGTTTCCTTCAGTTGTAAGTTGGATAATGGAGTGCTTTGCAGAGTTAGAATATTTTTTTATCCTAAGGAGGTAGTTTGGTGTGGGACATTGTGGAATGAATGTACAAGAACATATCCAGTTTGTTGTTAGATGTTTTTGCTGTGAGGTTTTACATTGAATATGGTATAAGATTTACTTTATAGTTGTAGGGATGATGCTCCAAAGTTTAACTACATACATAGCATGTCAGTAATCTTAATAGTGGTAGTTCTGTTTGAGAATGGTGAGGAGGTACTGATTTAGAGAATATAGTTGTCTAGGGAAGTGTACCAGCTAACTAAGGATCTGTTAACAGGATATTTGTGTGATTTATAAATGATATGAACACTTTAGATAGCAATGCAATATTTGGAGTTAAAAATAAATTAGCCATGCATACAATTTGGAGCACCTGAAACTTGGATTGGTCATTGCTGCAGTGACGGTAGTGAATTGCATAGAAGGAAACATTTAAATGGACAATATATCATCTATATTAGATGATATATCATCTAGATTTCTTGGCTACTTGGGTGCTCTGATGTCAGATTTGCCATATTCCTTTTTTTCTTAGAACAGCCTTTACTGGATCAGAGAGAAGAAAAGGAAGGTGCATTTCAGATCATGAAAGTGGAATGGAGATGAGATCACTCTTCTATACTTGAATTTGGTGGTAAAAGAGAACAAATCACTGATTTTTGTGGTTTGCTCTTTTTTTCAAACAGATCCATTACAGTTTCCCCACTGATCTCTCTGCAAAAAGACAGATCTATCCATTTCTTAGTCATGAATTAGTAATAAAGACCCCCCTCAAAAAAAAGAGGCTGACAAACACTTGCTTTTTACTGAATGTAGTGATGATTAGTGTCCCAGAGCTCATTCCTAAATTATCATAGCCTCTCTGCAGAGATGATGATCCCCTCCTGTTTGCTGATTTAAAATGTGAATGTGGTGGTGGTTATTTTCTTTTACATGATTCTCAGACTCTGCTTCACTAGTTTTAATTTTGTTTGTGTTCATCTCCTTAAGTATGTGCTAACACTATTCCTTTTAAGATCATGCTACCTTAATTTTGCAGCTTTATGGGTGGGCGTCTTAAGCATAGTCTGACTCACCTGTTGCCAGTGCCTAGGAAAGGACTGGTGATGAACAAGCTTTTCGTAAAGAGAGCAGGGTAGCTTTTGTTTACCACTTGAGCTCTTTTTACAGTTACTACAATACCGTCATCAGCTGTTACAGAGAGACATTTCTTTGATTCCATGAATTCTTTTGAATCCTGCAATGGGAATAATGAAGATCCTAAGAGGTGTCGACCCTAAGAAACCACAGGTGCTATCTTGATTAATTTGCAGGGAAGCATATCATATGCCTTAGGAATACTGTGATCTTCCAAAGTTTGGCTGAGGGCAGAAACACTGTTGTGAGAATGACATCCAAGGTTGTTGCTGTGAATAGGATCATTTTCTGCTTAGGTTTTGCAAGATGTTTCCAAAATGACTGTAATTTCCCTAACCAAAGCATTGCTGAAAAACAATTGTTTATATTTTAGAGGATGTGGGGTGTAATTAGGTAGCTGTGCAGTTATAAGGACTTTTGAATTAGCTGGATTCTCAGATAAAAGTAAGTTTAGCCCTAGGCATTTGCAGAAAAAACATCAAGATATAGACAGGCTGGATGGCAGACGAGAAATTGGAAGTGAAAGCTGATCAGTATGGAATAATGTAAATCTCCTGTGGAAAGGACATATAGAGTATGTAGATAAGAACCTTTCATGTCTCTGTTGCTATCTGTATATTCTGGTTTATCAGTGTGAACAGAATGTTAAGCTGTATACTCCAAAATAACTGAAACTTCCTTGCCACTTGGTATGTTGATATCAAATTTGGTGATGACTTCCTGATTGTCTGTGAAACTCATAGTTGCTGAAAATGCAGATCAGTGAATCTATTCTACCAACTTTCATTCACCTTGTCTAGAATGTGAGCTAGAGTTGGCGACATATAATGAAGAAAGGCTCTGGACGATGAAGCCCTGCATTATGCACTATTGTATATTATCATTCGTTATTTTTGTTTAATGTGCAGTCATTAAACTATATCACTCTTTCAATCTGGTGCTGCGGTAGCGTTGTCGCCTCACAGTTAGACGTTGCCCGTTCGATTCTCAGTTAGAGAGTCTTCTGTGTGGCGACATGCGTGAACAGGCATTCCTTCATTGAAGGTTGTGCATTAGGCCCGGCAAGCCAGCACGTAAAACTCTACTGCCAATCATTAGCGGACCGGAGTTCTGCTGTGGCGACCCTAACCGGGAAAAGCCGAAAGACACAAACAAACTCTTTCAATCTAGTTATTTCTCACTCACTTGTCTGCCTGAATGTTGTAGGTGCATTCCTGTCAATTTGTTGCAGATTGCTATGATTACTTTTGTGAGATATTGAAAGGTCTCCTTAAGGTCAGAACATAAAATATTTATGTTGAGATAAACTTGTTCAAGCGTAAGCTATCACAGACTTGTCTTTATCTTTCTTCCTGTTTTAGCAATGTAAAAAGATACAAGTAAAGTCATGTACTGTTTGTTGACCATTTACCTGTTTCTTGTTTTGAAATTGTAAGGCTTGATTTTTGTTATTGTGTAGGGACAGGATGGAAGAGTTGGTCCAGGTGCAAAGTTTGGAAAACTTATGATGTTAAGTTGTCAATCTCGCCTTCATTCTTGTTGGATGGGTTCGGAGCCGACCTCGGCTCCGACTCGGCCACTCTAAAAGCTCAAGAGTTGGTTCCACCGGCTCGAGGCTCCCCTTATATCCCACAATGCTAGGCGGTATTACCTCAGATCTCGTTTGCCGCTACAGCGATCGAGGTGTGTTGTTTCTACCAGCTTCAGGTCAGTTCATTAGATCAGTCTAATAGTTAATTTAAACCCCTTTAACTTAGTTTTTTTCTCATTATTCCCTTAGTTTAGTGGATTTCGATCCTTTTCTACCCTTTTATCCACCCTTTTTACCTCAAGAACTTATAAGTTCTTTCCTTAGGCCTTCGGGCCCTTCCATCCCTAATAGTGGAGTGTATGTGCCTTTTTGTAGGGATATATAAAAACTAAACTAACTAAACTTATTAGTTTTAACTTAGTTTAAACTTTACTTACTGATAGTGTAATCGGTGTGTTTGTGTTTTTGTGTGGTGGTTACACTTTTCTGTTCCTTGAAAATGTCCAAGGATTCAAAGGTCTCAGGCTTCAAGAAGTGTGACATGTGCTGTCAGAAAATGTCTCTGACAGACGGTCACACTTCTTGTGTTTACTGCCTGGGACCTTTACACCTGCAGGACTCTTGTGCTGTATGCCATGGCTTCTGCCCTAGAGTCCTGCAGGAAAGAAAGAATAAACTTATTTTAAAAGGTTTGCTTAAGCCTGAGGGTTCCCTTACTGTTACTTCGGGCAAACCCTCTAAGGCTACTAGGTCCTCGACTCCAGCTTCTGAGTCGAGGCCTAAGGCTTCGAAACCTCCTGCTACATCGGCTCCGGCTGGAGCCGATGAGTCTCAGACTGCAGCTTCTGTGGTTTCCTCGGCTCCGGCTGGAGCCGAGGCATTGGAAATTCCTGTGTCGGCTCCGATCAGACCATCGGAGCCGACATCTAGAAAGAGGTCTAGGTCACCGTCCCTTGGCTCCGTTCATTCGGCTCCAGCATCTCCCTTGCTGTCTAAACGGAGCCATAGATCTCACTCCTCTAGGTCATCGAGGCTTTCGGATCATGACCTACAGAGGGTAGTGAGTCGACTTCTTAAGTCCGAGGCACTGGCCCAAATGCTTCAGAGCCCGACTCATCAGTCGATGCTTGACCCTGTTCCTCAAAATGTTCCTCCTCCGACTCCTTTGAGCGCGGAGCCGGGGCGTTTCGGAACCGAGACTGTGGTAGCGCCGGAGCCGATACAAATGTCTTCGGCTCCGTCGTCGGCTCCGATTTCTTCCTTGGAAGAATCTCGGCGCCGGACTTCCCTCGTCGGCTCCGAGGGGGTGAGTGGCATCGGACCCTTGTCCGACCCTGCTCTCCCTCTCGGTGCCTCGGCACTGGTGAGTTCGGCTCCGACATCGGCCTCGGAGCCATCACTGTCGGTGCCGAGGGGGGTTCTCAGCTTTTCGGAGCGGGGACCTCTGGCTCTGCCTGACAGGGGTGCGTTAGAGGTCATGCGGAGTGTGTTGGAACCTGGTTCAACTCCACAGTCGGCTCCATCCGCCCCTCCCTCTTCGGTGCCTCAGGTTATGTCTACTCACTCCCTCATCCCAGACCGCAGAGAGCCAGCTCCTCAAGAATCCCCTGTGGGGATCTCATCCTCTTCCGAGGCCTCTCCTGAATTGGCAGGGGAGCCCCCTAGGAAGAGAAAGTGTAAGAGGAAACACATAGACTCACCTGAGTCTGTCACCTCTGACACAGATTTAGAGGATTCCGAGGGTTCCCCCTGTTCCCCTTCTGAAGATGTCTCCTTTGCAGACATTCTAGAAATCCTGAAACAGAGGGGAAATTGGCCAGCCCTTAACCCTTCGGAGGATGAATCTGTGTATCTTGAGGCGTTTGGCTCTCGCCCTTCCACCTCCTGGGTGTCTCCCCCCATTGACCCCCGCATGCAGGTGGTAGCAAAATAGGCTTGGACGGCTCCTGATTCAGTGGACCCCACCCCCAGGAGACCTTCAAAGTTTATCACGGCACCAACAGATAAACAATTTCTGACCAAGGGAGTTTCTGTGGATGCTATGGTGGTAGCTGCTGCCACTAAGAAGGAACTAGCTGATCCTTCGGTGCCTGTCCATCCTCCTAACAAGGAATCTAGGTCTATGGACAGGTACGGGAAGCGGATGTTTTCGTCAGCGACCTTTGCTATGCGTTAAGCTGAACTACCTATGCCATTTCACTCGTCTTCAAAGAGATTTGATCAAGGAAGCGAGTGACATGTTGAAGGATCCTACAGCTGCGGGTTTTCAGGACAAGATGAACACTCAGCTGGCTACCCTAAATTCTATAGCTAACTCCTCCATGTGCCTCCTTTCATATGCGGCTGATGGAGCGAGCAGAGCCGCAGGGACAGGTGTGGCCTTACGCCGGCATGCCTGGATGCAGCTATGCAACTTTGCGGACCCCTTTAAAACGTCTTTCACTAATTCCCCGTTTGATGGATCATCTCTCTTTGGTCCTCAAGTGAAAGAAACCTTGACTAGGTGCGAAACGAATGGCAAGACTCTTTCTGCCATCGGAGTCCGTTTTTCTACTCCTTCTAGGCCTTACCCCAAAGGCCAGAAAAGTGGGAAAATGTGGTTCCGCAAACAGTCTCAAGGGACTTTGCCTGACGCACAGAGTCGGTTCCCCGCCAGAGGCACAGGGGGGAACAATAATGGTAGACGTCGCCCTAGAGGCAGGGGGGGTCCACAGAACCAGGGCAATCGAGAAACCTTCTCCGATAAGCCCTTTCAGCATCCCTGAGGTGTTGCCCGACTGTCCACCTTCGGAGGCAGTCGGGGGAAGATTGTCACTGTACCCAGAAGCCTGGAGATCCCTAACTCAAGACAAGTGGGTACAGTCCATCATTTCCGAAGGCTATTCCATTCCGTTCTTTCGTACTCCAAATCAATCAAAAAAATCCCTTCCAGATGTTCCACCCGCTCAAAGGGATCAAGCAGCATTGGAAATTTCAAAGTTGCTTGCAAAAAGAGCCATTCAGCCAGTACCAGCAGACCAGCAAGGATCCGGAATCTACTCCAAATTCTTTTTGGTTCCAAAGAAAACAGGGGACTGGAGACCCATTTTGGATCTCAGTATCTTGAACAAGTCGGTCAAGAAAACAAGATTTCGGATGGTCACGCTACAATCCATCCTACCCCTTTTGGGAAAGGAAAACTGGATGTGCCCTATAGACCTCCAGGATGCGTACTATCATATAAAAATGAACAGACGCTCCAGGAGATTTCTCCGCTTCCGGCTGGGAACCAGTCACTTTCAATTCAGAGCCCTGCCCTTTGGTCTCACCACTGCCCCGGTGTTTACCAAATGCATGGCAGTGGTAGCTTCTCACCTGAGACGTCAAGGATTCCAGGTGTTTCCATATTTGGATGACTGGCTCCTCACAGCTCCTACCAAGCATCTTCTGTTAATGGCCAGAGACTACACCTTTCGCATTTGTCAAAAGTTAGGCATCTCAATAAATTGCGAAAAGTCTGTTTTGTCGCCTTGTCGTGCTATTACCTTCATAGGCGCAAATCTAGACACAGTCAACATGTCTGAGACTAACAGACCAAAGAATAGCAGACATACGCAAACTGGTCTCTTTTCTCTTCCACAGCAACAGAGCCAAAGTAAGATTAGTTCTGAAAGTACTAGGGATTATGGCGGCTGCTATCCCTCTACTTCTATTAGCCAGATTCCACATGAGAATCCTTCAATGGATGCTCTTCACACAATGGTCGTACCAGGAACTTCCGATGTCCCACACCATTATGATTACGCAAGCATGCAAGAATCATCTTCTTTGGTGGATTTCTTCCCCTCAGCTCTTCCTGGGAAGACCCTTTGTTCCTCCCTCTCCGGTTGCTACTCTGACAACGGACGCCTCCCTGATCGGGTGGGGGGGGCATTATCAGGGCAGAACAGTCCAGGGCATATGGCAACCAGACGAATGCTACTTGCATATAAATGTTCTAGAGATGAGAGCAGTGCTTTTAGCGTTGTAAGCCCTTCAAGACTCTCTTCCCTTGGGAACGATAGCAATCCAGACGGACAATATGTCTGTAGTGTGGTATATCAACAAACAAGGCGGAGCCAGGTCCTATCCCCTATGTCGAGAAGCACTCAGACTGTGGCAATGGGTGATTTCTTCTCAGCGGTTTCTGATAGCAACGCATATCCCCGGGAAGTCCAATCTAATCGCGGACAAATTGAGCAGAGCTATACTCATGCCTCACGAGTGGTCTCTGAAAGATTCTATTCTGGAGAAAATTTTTCTCAAGTGGGGTCAGCCTTGCTGCGACCTTTTTGCTACTCCCCAAAACAGCAAGTGCAGACATTATTTCACCATATTCCCGTTACCAGGCCAGCCCAGCAGAGACGCTCTAGTCCAGGTTTGGCCCCGGGGACTTCTGTATGCATTTCCTCCCTTCCCACTAATCTCTCAAGTGATACAGAAAGCTATCGCTCAGAAGGCCTCATTGATCCTCATTGCTCCTTACTGGCCTCGACAGGTTTGGTTCCCCTTTCTACATCAATTTCTGTTGGAGCAACCTTGGCATCTGGACCTAGTTCCAGATCTTTTGATCCATCAATCGGGTCAATTACATCGCTCCCTCCCCTCTCTGAACCTCACTGCTTGGTTCCTCCAATTCCAACCTTAGCCAGGCTTCCTCAAATATCTCATTCTGTTTGAGATATTTTGATAGCTTCCCATAAATCTTCCACTCGGAAGATTTATCTTAGTAAGTGGAAACGTTTTGCCTATTGGGCTCAAGGAAAGGACATAGATCCTTTCACTGCTTCCATCCAAATAGTCCTTGATTTTCTAGCTGAACTCTTCCATGCAGGTTCATCTCCTTCTACTCTTAAAGTTCAATTGGCAGCTATTTCTAACTTTCATGTGGGCGTCTCAGATTCTGCCATCATGTCTCACAAGCTTTGCAAAGCTTTTTTGAAGGGAGTTTTTCTTCTCAGACCTCCTATAAGAAATCCTCCTCCTTCTTGGGATCTTAATTTAGTTCTCACATCTTTGATTCTTCCCCCGTTCGAACCTGCAGCTTCCTGTTCATTGAAATTGCTATCCTGGAAGACTCTCTTTCTGGTAGCCATTACTTCAGCTAGAAGGGTCTCAGAACTTCATGCACTCAGCAGTCGACCACCGTATCTATTGTTTCATAAAGACAGAGTGTCCTTACGAACCAATCCATCCTTCTTACCTAAAGTGGCCTCTGTATCTAACCTAAATCAAAGCATTGACCTCCCTGTGTTTTTCCTAACTTTTCTAACAGGTCTGAACAAAAATTGCATTGGCTAGATGTTCATCGTCAGTTAAGGTATTATTTGGATAGAACCAAACAGATCAGGAAAACTGACCAATTGTTTGTCTCTTATGCAGAAGGCAGAAAGGGACTTTCAGTTTCGAAGGTATCACTCTCCAGATGGCTAACATCTCTGATTTCCTTTGCTTATGAAATTAGACACCAAAAGCTGCCTAACAAACCTAAGGCTCACTCCACCAGAGCTTTGGCTACTTCTATAGCCTTCCAAGACAGGCTGCCTATTGACACCATTTGTGCAACGGCTACTTGGTCTACTCCTCACACTTTCATTTCTCATTACAAGTTGGATTTAGCTTCTAGACATAGAGCTAACTTTGGTTCCACTGTTCTCAAGAGTCTGTTCCGATAGGCCACCCGGGACAAGGTGCTAGGGACGCGGTCCCATCCAGCAAGAATGAAGGCGAGATTGACAACTTAACATATAGAAGTTATGTTCTTACCATAACGTTCCATGTTAGTTGTCTTCTTCTCGCCTTCTTTCTTGGCCCCCCTCCTTCCCCCTAGCCTGGACAGACCTAGAGGAGTTTGATTGTGACCTCTCTTTCTACCACCTCTATTGTAGATAGGTATATGCTATTCTGTGCATATATTCCTTCTTCAGGTTTTCAGGTCACCTTCTTCCCTTCCTTTTATAGAGGTGGGTTTTTCCCTTTTCCAGTGGTTCTGGAGTTATTTTTGGCTGGGCATAGCTTACAAATGAGATCTGAGGTAATACTGCCTAGCATTGTGGGATATAAGGGGAGCCTCGAGCCGGTGGAACCAACTCTCGAGCTTTTAGAGTGGCCGAGTCGGAGCCGACCCATCCAGCAAGAAAGAAGGCGAGAAGAAGACAACTAACATGGAACGTTATGGTAAGAACATAACTTCTATTTATATAACTCTTAGAAATGATCTGTGGAATCCAGTTGTCTGATGTAATTTGCTGACAGCATTTTTCTGTTTATACCTACCAGTCATCAGTCCCACCCTTCGGGCTTAAGCCATTTTCAGTAGGTATACAGTGGGCTGTCAGACATCATGAACTGGGACAGGAGCCATCATCCAGGCAACCTTTCCTCAGCTTCAGCATTCAAGTGATGCTTTCATCCCAGCAGCCTGAGGGTCTGTGTGGTTGCTCGCATTTAAAGGTCAGACCATAATAGCCCACAGGCTGGAGACCTACATGGCAACGTCCTGCATGAATCAGCACCATTCTTGGCAATTTGCTAGGAGCACTTCTGTTAAGCTTATGTGCTCACTTGTAGCCATGAGGACCTACAATGTATTCCCTTTGCAATTGGACTTCTACAATGCTACATAGTCACTAATGACAGTTACCATGCATAGCTTGGTAACACCAAATGCAAGTCCCTGAGCTGTGACACTGCAAGCTATGCACTTGTCCTCCCAAAGGTACTAGCATTGCAGAGACTCAAGCTGTCTCCCTCTTTCTAGGATGGATCAGCTGCCACTGGCCTCTGACTCACATCCTTCCTGCTCCATAGCCCAGGCCACTAGACAATCCAGGGTTATCTTTGTGAGTGGACATGTGCTGCCTGTTCTACAGAGTACTTCTGCATGAAGTGGTGGCAACCCACAGCTATAAACTGGACTTGTATTGTCACCTGTACTGGCTAGTGCACCAGTAAATGCTCATTTGGAAACTGTAGTAAAAGTTAAATGCAAATGTTTAATATCCTTTAGAAG